>NW_026576091.1:0-218735 GCF_028641065.1 Leucoraja erinaceus | reverse complement strand
TAACCCCGTTCCTAGACTTCTCCCCATTATCCCCTACATCCTGCTATTTTTAAGCGCCCCATCTAGCTCGAGACCACAGCTGAGTATGTGTACGGTTTTGGGTTCCGAATTTGTGAGGCCTCCTTCTTGTGATTGAGGCAGTGTCAGCGAGGTTCACGAGATTGATCCCTGGGATGGCGGGACTGTCATAATGAGGAAAATTGGAAAGACTAGCCTTTATTTCGCTGGATTGTGAAAGGGTGAGGGGTTGGATCTTATATAAACATAATAAACTTATAGAAAGACTGTACAAGCTAGATTCAGTAAAAATGTTTCCCATGTTGGGCGATTCCAGAACCAGTGGGCCACCTACTTATAATAAAGGGAGTCATTTAAGACTGGAGTGTAAAAAACTTTTTCACCCATAGAGTTGGCATTTATTGAATTCCCTGCCACCGAGGGCAAGTTGGAGGCCAAGTCACTGGATGGGATTTAAGAGAGAGTTAGATAAGAGCTTCTTCAGGTGCTGGTGGAGTCAATGGATAGAGGAGAAGGCAGTTCAACGGGTTAATTGATAGGTGACAAGATCAGCCTGATCGCAATGACTGGCGGTGCTTGCTCGAGGACCGAAGGGCCTCCTCCTGCACCTATTGTCCTATGTTCTTTATGTTTACTTATATGTAGCTCTCTCTTGAAAGTATCACATAGAACCTGCCTCCACCCGGCCCTCTGATGCGCGGAGAATTCCACAGATGAATTCCATGTTTAGTTTAGGGTCTACAAATTTGGTGTAGAACCTCAGCGGGTGAGGCAGCATCTAAACATGCGTACGTGTTAGGGTCGAGACCCTTCATCATACCACATGAACCATGAACATGAATCTGAAGAGTTCTTGACCCGAAACTTACCTCATTCCTTCTCACCATAGATGCTGCCTTTCCCCTGAGTTACTCCAACCTTTTTCTTTGTCTTAACCTTCGAATTTTTTTCCATCATGCTGCAGTTCTTTCTTCAACATACGTTTTAGTCTTAGTTTTAGTTTAGTTTAGTTTGGAGACTTCTGCATCACGGAAAACCAGGCTCCTATCTGACCCACCGGGTCCGTGTCCGACCATCGTCCCTGCTTCATTAACAGTATCCTACCCCCACTACGGACATTTACATCGACACACGCAGCCAATTTAACCTACAAACCTTCACGTCTTTGGAATGTGGGAGGAAACCACAGATCTCGGAGAAAACCCACGCAGGTCACGGGGAGAACGTGCAAACTCCGTACAGACAGCGCCCGTAGTCGTGATCGAAACTCGGGTCTCCGGCGCTGTAAGCAGCAACTCTACCGCCGTGGTGTCCCCGTGAACGCCCATGTTTAGTTCAGTTTACTCGTCATTATCGTTCCGTGTACGAGGTACAGTGAAAAAAGCTTCAGCTGTACCGTGCTATCCAAGCAACGGACAATAGACAATAGGTGGCAGGAGTAGGCCATTCGCCCCTTCGAGCCCCCTAGCACGCGCCATTCAATGTGATCATGGCTGATCAGTCCCAATCAGTACCCCCTCGTTCCTGCCTTCTACCCCATATCCCCTGACTCCGCTATCCTTTAAGAACGCCTATCTAGCTCTCTCTTGAAAACCAAATATCCAGGAGAACCGCCATCCACCGCCCGCTGAGGCAGAGAATTACACAGACTCCCACTCTCTGTTGTGAAAAGTGTTCCTCATCTCCGTTCAAAATTTGGCTACACCCTTATTCTTAAACTTGTGTGTGGCCCCCTGGTTCTGGGACTCCCCAGCATCATCGGGAACATGTTTCCTGCCTCTAGGCGTGTCCAAACCCTTCATAATCTTATATATTTTCAATAAGATCCCTCTCTAACCTTCTAAAACTCTAGTGAAAACAAGCCATCGTGATCGACTTCATGAAAATCTTTCATCATATGACAGTCCCCCGCCTTCTCGGGAATTAACCTGGTGAAACCTACGCTGCACTCCCTCAATAGCAAGAATGACCTTCCTCAAATTACTAGGGATCCAAACTATCACACCAATACTCCAGGTGTGGTCTCACTAGGGCCCTTTACAACTGCATGATGGGTGATTACAATCAAGCTGTCCACAGGGAAACAGATAAAAGATACAGGGAACAACATTAGTCAAAAGATAAAGTCTGATTGAAGATAGTCCAAAGGTAACCAATGAGGTAAGTGGGAGGTCAGTGATGAGAGGACGTCCCGTTGCCTAGTAACAGTTTTGTTCTTGCCTCTGATTAAGGGGCATTATGGTGTGTACAAAATCATGAGAGGAATAGTGATCGGGTAGATGCAAAAGCCTCTTGTCCAGAGTAAGGGGAATCGAGGAAGAGGGACATAGGTTTCAGTTTAGAGATACGATGGGAAAAGATTTAATAGACCATCCAGAGGGGTGTGGCAGGCGCTAAATGAGGCGCTCGTATTTGTCCTGATCCAACGCACCTCACGTGCGTGTAGGTGAGGGACGTGGGCCAGCCCCCGGCCGATCTCCTGTTATGCCATCGTGCCGGACCACATTGTATGTAATCCTGGGTCTCATGCGCGGTGACGGCGTCGGATGTTGGACTAGGCCGTTTGGAACCACAAAATAGACAATAGACAATAGGTGCAGGAGTAGGCCATTTGGCCTGTTCGAGCCAGCACTATCATTCAATGTGATCATGGCTGATCATCCTGGGGCTGCGATGTCCAGAACAAGGGCAGCTTCAGGGAGACGTTCAGCGCTCTGCTGGGCCGGATTGAGAATGACCGCGGGCTCTTGGGGTTGGTCGTTGGCTGCGTACATCATTTAAACCGTTTTGGATCGTCGGGGTCACCAATATGGCGGGCGAGTAAGCAAGCCACGCATGGTGAAACAAAGGCATCTTTATTGACAAAGTCGCAAGATCAGCGCACACGCGAATGGGGGAAGATTAACCCCAGGTTCATTATATAGAAACATAGAAAATAGGTGCAGGAGTAGGCCATTCGGCCCTTCGAGCCTGCACCACCATTCGATATGATCATGGCTGATCATCCAACTCAGTATCCCACCCCTGCCTTCTCTCCATACCCCCTGATCCCTTTAGCCACAAGGGCCACATCTAACTCCCATTTAAATATAGCCAATGAACTGTGGCCTCAACTACCTTCTGTGGCAGAGAATTCCACAGATTCACCACTCTCTGTGTATAAAATGATTTTCTCATCTCGATCCTAAAAGATTTCCCTCTTATCCTTAAACTGTGACCCCTAGTTCTGGACTTCCCCAACATCGGGAACAATCTTCCTGCGTCTAGCCTGTCCAACCCCTTAAGAATTTTGTAAGTTTCTATAAGATCCCCCCTCAATCTTCTAAATTCTAGCGAGTAGAAGCCGAGTCTATCCAGTCTTTCTTCATATGAAAGTCGTTGCCATCCCAGGAATCAGATCTGGTGAACCTTCTCTGCACTCCCTCTATGGCAAGATGTCTTTCCCCTCAGATGGTGGAACCCAAAAGATGTACGCCATATATAACCAGGGCACACCCCCCAAACTGATTGTGAATGGTCAGCCATGATCATATTTTGAGTGGCGGTGCTGGCTCGAAGGGCCGAATGGCCTACTCCTGCACCTCTTTCCAATGTTTTCCAAGAAGGAACTGCAGATGCTGGAAAAATCGAAGGTAGACACAAATTCTGGAGGGAACTCAGCGGGTGAGCAGGGCAGCATCTAGGAGGCAAGGAATAGGTGACGTTCCGGGTCGAGACCCTTCTCAGACTTGTTTTTTCCTATGTTTTCTAATGCGGGCAGAGTGGGACTAGTGTAGCTGGGACATGTTTACCTGTGTGGGCAAGTTGGGCCCGAGGCATGTTTCCGTGCTGGATATGATTCTATGATTCAATGTCTTTGTGGTTTTGGCAAGAGCATTGAAAAACATTCATATACTTTACAGATTCAACAAGGCCCGCCCGACCAAGACCCTCTCTCTTCACAAGTCTTCTGCTAATTACCTCTGATAGGAATACATTCGAGGCTGGAGGGTGTGTTTAGTCCAGGTATCTAACGATAATTATAGACACACGATCATTCCCTCCAGCAAATAGACACAGAGTGCCTGGAGTAACTCAGCGTGGTCAGGCAGCATCTGTGGAGAACATGGATAGGTGACGTTTCACAGAGTGCTGGAGTAACTCAGCGGGTCAGGCAGCATCTGTGGAGAACATGGATAGTTGACGTTTCACAGAGTGCTGGAGTAACTCAGCGGGTCAGGCAGCATCTGTGGAGAACATGGATAGGTGACGTTTCACAGAGTGCTGGAGTAACTCAGCTGGTCATGCAGCATCTCTGGAGAACATGGATAGGTTACGTTTCACAGAGTGCTGGAGTAACTCAGCGGGTCAGGCAGCATCTGTGGAGAACATGGATAGGTGAAGTTTCACAGAGTGCTGGAGTAACTCAGCGGGTCAGGCAGCATCTGTGGAGAACATGGATATAGTTACGTTTAACAGAGTGCCTGAGTAACTCAGCGGTCAGGCAGCTCTGTGGAGAGAAGCAATGGGTCCACATTTTCGGGTCGGGACCCTTCTATCAGACTGAGAGATCGGGGGGAATGGAAACGAGAGATATGAAAAGGTACACAACACATCTGTTTAGTTTAGTTGAGTTCATTGTCACGTGTACCGAGGTTACAGTGAAAAGCTTTTTGTCTGCGTGCTAACCAGGTCAGCCGAAAGAAAAATCCCCCAATACATGTATTACATCGAGCTATTTACAGTGTAATAGATACATGATAGTGGAAGGTAAACCCAATAAAGTCTGATCAAGGATAGTCTAAGGGTCACCAAATAGGTGGGTAGTAGTTCAGTACTGCTCTCTGGTTGTAGTTGGATGATTCAGTTGCCTGATAACAAATCAGAGCTGGCACCGATGGCCAAGGAGCTCACAATGATCTATTGTTGACAGAGCAACCATATAACAATGACAGCACGGAAACAGGCCATCTCGGCCCTACAAATCCGTGCCGAACAACATTTTTCCCCTAGTCCCATCTACCTGCACTCAGACCATAATCCTCCATTCCTTTCCCATCCATATGCCTATCCAATTGATTTTTAAATGATAAAATCGAACCTGCCTCCACCACTTCCACTGGAAGCTCATTCCACACCGCTACCACTCTCTGAGTAAAGAAGTTCCCCCTCATGTTACCCCTGAACTTCTGTCCCTTAATTCTGAAGTCATGTCCTCTTGTTTGAATCTTCCCTACTCTCAATGGGAAAAGCTTGTCCACATCAACTCTGTCTATCCCTCTCATCATTTTAAAGACCTCTATCAAGTCCCCCCTTAACCTTCTGCGCTCCAGAGAATAAAGCCCTAACTTGTTCAACCTTTCTCTGTAAGTAAGTAGGGGGTGAAGGAAGGGATGCGAACAGCAGAACTAGCAGGATGACGAGGGTGGGGGAGGGACAGAGAGAGTTTACTTGAAGTTAGAGAAGTCAATGTTCATACCGCTGGGGTGTAAGCTGCCCAAACAAAATATGAGGTGCTGCTCCTCCAATTTGCGCTGGGATTTGCGCTGGGCCTCACTCTGACAGTGGAGAAGGCCCAGGACAAGACAAGTCAGTGTGGAATGGGAGGGTCGGAGTGTAAAAGTGGTTTGGCAACCGGGAGATCAGGCGGTCTAGGCGGAACTGCGCGGATGTTTCAGCGAACCCGAGCGTCCAGTCTAAAACGCTCAGGCAACAAGTGATTATCTTTCTGCGCATTCTTTTTTCTTTAGCCAGAGAGGGTGGTGAATCGGTGGAATTCTTTGCCACAGCCGGCGGTGGTAGGCCAATCTTGGGTAAAAAAAAAAAAAAAAAAAAAAAAAAAAAAAAAATGAAAAATATTGAAGCCGAGATAGCATAGATGCTGAATCAGTAAGGTTGTCAGCGGTTTGATGGGTATAAAGCAGGAGAATGTGGGTTAAGGAGGGAGATGATGGATCAGGCATTAGTGGATTACAAAGTAGACTTTGTGGGCAGAATATTCACTGGAATTTAGCAATTGTGTGAGTGAAATCTTATAGAAACATATACAATTCTTGAGGTGATTGGACCACAGGCTAGATGGGGGTACTGGATTGGGGATGATCAGCCATGATCACATTGAATGGCATCGGTGTTGGCTCGAAGGGCCCCGAATGGCCTACTCCTGCACCAACTATTGTTAGTGACTATTGGAACATACTGCGCAGGCCCCAGCACCGAGACCGTGTGGAACCCCACTAGGTCACAGCTTCCCTGCCCTTCTGAACAAGGGAACCGTTAATCCCTACGTTCCCCAACCCAATCAGCAACCTGTAGAAAAGTGTCATTGGAGCCATTGTGGACAGAATAGTGGCGGGCAGAGATGGAGCTGCAGCCTTATTATGCCCCCGTCCCACTTATGAAAGCCTGAATGGAACCTATGTATACTTTTGCAGCCTCGCCCGAGGTTTTCAGTGCGGGTCACCGTGCGGTTCACGAGAGTTTTTTGTTCAGTCTATCTAACTGGCTTCCGCACTAGCTACCTGCACCCTACGGCAAACACCTGCAAACTCCGTGAACTGCGACGGAAAACCTTGGTGGGGCTCAAAGTCTCCAGAGGTTTCCTTTCAGGTTTCCTAAGTTGGGACAGGGGCATTACACGCAAATTCATCCAAATGCTCCCCAGTTTCTCCCCCCGACATCGCAAAGACGTTGCACAGGTTTGTGGATTTCATTGGGCCCCTCTGTAAGTGTCCCGCTAAGGTGTTATGGAGTGGAAATGAACGTGGGTAAACCTAGAACTACTAGGTGAACCGGTGTCATCGCCTGTTTGTCGTGGAGTGAGTGTGGGTCAAAGGTCCCTGGTTCCCCATGCTGTGATTTGTTCAATCAATCATATTTAGTTTCATTTCGGAGGACTCAGCGCGCGGAAAAAGGCCATTCGGTCCCACCGAGTACACACTGACCAGCGATCCCCCCCCCCCCCCGCACCCTAACACTATCTACAACACCATGGGACAATTTTACATTCAACGCCAGACCAATGACACCTGCAAACATGCACGGCTTTGTAGTGTGGGAGGGAAAGGGGAGATATCGGAGACAAACCGTGGGGTCATACAAACTCCGTACAGAATTGAAACCCGTGTCTCCTGGCCCCGTGAGTACAGCAACTCTAACAACTGCATCACCTGAATCGTGTGTAAATTGAGGAAGGACTTCTTGCTATTGAGGGCGTGCAGCGTAGGTTTACAAGGGTAATTCCGGGATGGCGGGTACTGTCATATGCTGAGAGAATGTAGCCGACTTGGCTTGTATACTCTGGAATTTCTACAAGGATAGTAGGCGGGACTTATAGATGGAGTAACTGAGTAAGGTGCTCAAAAGCGTGCGGCCACCAGCTCACTGCCATCTTCACCACTATTTTCACCCTCTCCTGGACCAAGCAGTTATTCCGTCCTGCCTAAAATCAGCTACCATCGTCCCTGTGACGAGGAAGTCTCCCATCACCAGCCTTAATGACTACGCGTCCTGTTGGCCCTCACTCCGGTAATCACGAAGTGCTTCGAGAGGTTGGTCCCTCTGCACATCAAGGACTATCCTATCTACCACCAGATACCTCGACCCCCCACCAATTCGCCTATCGCACAAACAGATCCACGGAAGACGCCGTTACCGTAGCTCTCCACTCTGTGCTGAGCCATCTGGAGCAGGGGCAGAGCTACGTCCGGATGCTCTTTGTGGATTTTTAGTGCAGCCTTTAATACAATCAATCCGGACATTCTCATAGGTAAACTGGTCACTCTCGGCCTCCTCACTGTCACATGGTCACCAATTGCCTGGATTAAGGATTTCATTCCTCACCAACCGGACCCAGACTGTGAGAACTGATGGTTGGCCCCCCCCTCTCCCCCCACCTCCTCTCCACTCCTACAGGTTGAGTTACCGGTTTCCCACAGGCTGTGCGTGCTAAACCCCCCTCTCTATACTGTCTCCTACATGACCTTACTACGACTGTAGTTCCGGCCCACAACAACAACCGCATCGTCAAATTTGCTGACGACACTACTGTGGTCGGACTTATTTCAAAGGGAGACGAGGCAGCCTACAGAGAGGAAGTCCTGAAGTTGACAAACTGGTGCTCAGAAAACAATCTGGGCTCTGAACACCAGGAAAACAAAAGAAGCTCATTGTCGACTTCAGGAGGCACAGGCACCGACTATAGCCCCCCTACACATCAACGGGCGAGTGTGTGGAGAGGGTCAACACCTTCCGGTTTCTCGGCGTCCATATCGCTGCTGATATCTCCTGGTCGGGCAACACGACAGCGGTCATCAAGAAGGCTCAGCAGCGGCTGCACTTCCTGAGGGTCCTCAGGAAGCACAACCTGGACTCTAACCTGCTGCTGACCTTCTACCGCTCATCCATCGAGAGCCTGCTGACATACTGCATTACAGCATGGTCTGGCAGCTGCACCATGGCAGACAGGGAGAGGCTTCAGAGGGTAACCAGGACAGCGCAGAGGATCATTGGCTGCCCTCTACCCTCCCTGATGGACACCTACACCTCCCGCTGCCTTAGCAGGGCAAAGAAGATCATCAAAGACAGCTCCCATCCTGCGTTTGGACTGTTGAAACCTGCTGCCCTCTTGGAAGGCGCTATAGGCGCAATCAAATCCAGGACAAAACAGACTCAGGAATAGTTGCTTTCCGAGAATTATAAACTACTAGGCAGAGATAAATTCCCAAATTCACACATGCACTCACTACACCGCCCAACTCGCACTTCCATCTGTATATATGTATATATGTATGCGCGCGATCGCAGAATTTGTGCACCATTCCCCCCCCCCCCCCATCTCCCTTCTGTTTTTTGTTTTTTCTGTTTCTTGTTTTTTGTGCTAAATTGTATGTATGCACTGAGTACGAGCACTTTCAGTTTTCACTGTACATGTATAGTGACAATAAATGGCATATTCGCATATAACATTGATTAAGGGATTGGACACGTTAGATGCAGGCACAATGTTCCTGATGTGGGGGAGTCCAACCAGGGGGTACCAGTTTGAAGAATAAGAGATAGGCCCATTTAGGACTGAAATGAGGAAGAACACACTTTTCATCCATAGAGTTGAGTCTTGTGGACAGTTCTCTGCCCTCAAAAGGCGGTGGGAGGCCAGTTCTCTGGATACTTTCAAGAGAGAGATAGATATGGCTCTTAAGATAAGCGGAGTCAGAGGTTATGGGGAGAAGGCAGGCACGGGGTACTGATTGTTGTTGTCAGCCACAATGGGATGAGTCGAAGTGCCGAATGGCCTACTCCTGCGGAGTGTTCAGATCCGTCCCGACTTCGGAGTTTCGGGTCATCCCGGCCAGAGGGCCTGAACATCGGACCATCTGTAGCGGGCGAACTGCGGAGAGTTTCACAGGCTCCCCGATCCACGGGCGAACTGCGGAGGAAGATGACTGAACTTGTATTTTGCCTTCCATCAGCAGTGAGAAACGTTGATTCCACTGTGGTGGATGACAATAGACACCAGGTGCAGGAGTAGGCCATTCGGCCCTTCGAGCCAGCACCGCCATTCAATGTGATCATGGCTGATCATCCCCAATCAGTACCCCGTTCCTGCCTTCTACCCATATCCCCTGACTCCGCTATCTTTAAGAGCCCTATCTAGCTCTCCCTTGAAAGTATCCAGAGAACCGGCCTCCACCGGCGTCTGAGGCAGAGAATTCCACAGACTCACAAGTCTCTGTGAGAAAAAGTGTTTCCTCGTCTCCGTTCTAAATGGCTTACCCCTTATTCTTAAACTGTGGCCCCTGGTTCTGGACTCCCCCAACATCGGGAACATGTTTCCTGCCTCTAGCGTGTCCAAACCCTTAATAATCTTACATGTTTCAATAAGATTCCCTCTCATCCTTCTAAACTCCAGAGTGTACAAGCCCAGCCGCTCCATTCTATCAATGTTAAATTCTATTTTATGTGTGTATTTTGTTCTTTTCACTGTATTGGTAACTCAAATTTCACTGTAATTGGTTAAGTGACACAAAATACAAACTTGAAATTGTCAAATAAAAAACGCACCAAGTGCTGGAGAAATTCAGTGGGCTTTTATTTTGTAAAGCAACATCTGTAGTTCGTTGTCTCTATACAATAGAGGTGATTAACAGGAAATAAAAGAAGCATTTGAGTCAGCTGTTCGACATCGGTGAGACCAAGCGCAGGCATGACGATCGCTTCGCCCAACACCTCCGCTCAGTTCGCATTAACCAACCTGATCTCCCGGTGGCTCAGCACTTCAACTCCCCCTCCCATTCCCAATCCGACCTTTCTGTCCTGGGCCTCCTCCATGGCCAGAGTGAGTCCCACCGCAAATTGGAGGAGCAGCACCTCATATTTGGCTTGGGCAGTTTACACCCCAGCGGTATGAACATTGACTTCTCCAATTTCAGGTAGTCCCTGCTTTCTCCCTCCTTCCCCTCCCCTTCCCAGCTCTCCCACAGCCCACTGTCTCCGCCTCTTCCTTCCTTCTTCCCGCCCCCACATCAGTCTGAAGAAGGGCCTCGACCCGAAACGTCACCTATTCCTTCGCTCCATAGATGCTGCCTCACCTGCTGAGTTTCTCCAGCATTTTTGTCTAGCGTTAAATTTTACACAGCGACTTTCAAAACACAGTGCAAGTCCGTTCAGAAGCCGATGAAAGCACTGTGCGGCTTATTCAGTTTGTTGTTTCGAACTATAGAGTCCGTTCAGTCACAAGGTGTCTTTGATCATTGAAAAAGCAAACCTCCCGTAAACAGAAAAGCCTCCCTCTTGCTCCCCAGAGGTAAAGACGCGGTGGCCCAGCGGGTAGAGTTGCTGCCTCACAGCATCGGAGACCCTGGTTCGATCCCGACCACGGGTGCTGTCTGTACGGAGTTTGTACATTCTCCCCGTGACCTGCGTGGGTTTTTCTCCCGAGATCTTCAGGTTTCCTCCCACACTCCGAAGACGTACAGGTTTGTAGGCTTGGTATAAATGTAAATTGTCCGCAGGATAGTGTTAGTGAGCGGGAATCGCCAGTCAGTGAGGACTCGGTGCGCCAAAGGGGCCTGTTTCCGCGCTGTATCTCTAATGGGCCTGTCCCACTTAGGTGCTTTTTTAAACGAGTATAGGCGACTGCCGAAAAAATGTCAACATGTTGAAACATTTTCGGCAATAGTGGCGCCAATTTGGGCTGTCGTAGGTTGTCGAAGGTGCTGGCGTAGGTTCCGCCAGATTAACGTAGGTTGTCGCCAGTTTAACGTATGTTGTCGCCAGGCGACGTAAGTTGTCGCAGGTGCTGACTTTGGTGAATCCCAATGTCCTAGTCGCCGGCAGTCGCCTAAAAAATCGCCTAAGTGGGACAGGCCCTTAAACTAGACTGAAACACAGCTACGTCTCACCGTATGGGACGAGATCTTGCTACCCAGGCATCAACACTGAATGCTCCAATTTTACATCTCAGAGAGGGGTACAAAATCATGAGAAGAATAGATCGGGTAGATGCCCAGTCTCTTGCCCAGAGTAAGGCAATCGAGAACCAGAGGACATACCTCTGGAATTCTCTGCCACAGAAGGTAGTTGAGGCCAGTTCATTGTCTATATTTAAGAGGGAGTTAGATGTGGCTAAAGGGATCAGGGGGTATGGAGAGAAGGCAGGTACAGGATACTGAGTTGGATGATCAGCCATGATCATATTGAATGGCAGTGCAGGCTCGAAGGGCCGAATGGCCTACTCCTGCACCTATTGTCTATGTTTCTATGTTTCTATGACATCGTTTTAAATGAGGGGGGAAAGATTTAATAGGAACCTGAGGGGTAACATTTTCCACACAAAAGGTGTATGGAACGAGCTGCCGGAGGAGGTAGTTGTGGCAGGGACTGTTGCTATGTTTAAGAAACAGTTAGACAGGTACATGGATAGGACAGGTATGGAGGGATATGGACCAAGCGCGGGCAGGTGGGACGAGTGGGACATTGTTGGCCGGTGTGGGCAAGTTGGGCCGAAGGGCCTGTTTCCACACTGTATTATTCTATGACTAATATATTATTGTCATGTCTAAAAAGGTGCAGTAAAAAGCTTTGACAGATCAGATAATCCATACATAGATACAAACAGTCCAAACTCCAGTCCAATAGGTGGAGCAAAGGGGAAGATACAGAGTGCAGAATATAGTTCTTAGCATTGTAGCGCAGGTCCAGAGACAAAGTCCAATGTTTTGGGGGAGTCCAGAACCAGGGGCCACAGTTTTAAGAATAAGGGGTCAGCCCTTTAGAACGGAGATGAGGGAACACTATTTTTAACACAGAGAGTTTTGCTAATGTGTGGAATTCTCTGCCTCAGAGGGCAGGTTCTCTGGCATGATGCTTTCAAGAGAGAGCTAGATAGGGCTCTTGAAGATAGCGGAGTCAGGGGATATGGGGAGAATCAGGAACGGGGTGCTGATTAGGAATGATCAGCCATGATCACATTGAATGGCGGTGCTGGCTCGAAGGGCCGAATGGCCTACTCCTGCACCTATTGTCTATTGCCTATTGTCTATGTCCGCAATGGGGTAGAGGTGAATCGGACAGCACCCTAGCTTATGGAAGGGCCGTTCAGAAGCCTGATAACAGAGGGGAAGAAGCTGTTCCTGAGTCTGGTGGTGCGCGCTTTCAAGCTTCTGTACCTTCTGCCGGACAGGAGCGGGGAGAAGAGGGAATGACCGGGGTGGGACAGGGACAAGTCTATGTTCAATTGTTGGCTGCTTTTTCAAGGCAGCGTGGTGTAGATGGAGTCAATGGTGGGAAGTCGGGTAACCTCCCCGTCCCCACCCACCACCCCACCCCCAATAAGGCAGATAGTGTTGTTTTAGATAGGCACTGAGGTGCGGGGAATAGAAAATTATGGATCAGGTACAGGCAAAGGAGATTAGTTGAACTTGGCATCATGTTATGCACAAACCTTGTGGGCCGAAGGGCCTGTTTCTGTGCCGTACAGTTCAATGTCCCAGCAGGAGGACCACGTGCTGACTCATCATTGGCATGGGGGGGGGAAGGGCAGATATTTTTAAGGCAGAGGTAGATAGATTCCTGATCAGAACGGGGGTCAGGGGTTATGGGGAGAAGGCAGGAGGATGGGGTTTAGGAGGGAGAGATAGATCAGCCATGATCGAACGGCGGAGTAGATTTGATGGTCTAATTCTGAACATGACCCAAAATTGTGTCTCAAGGCTGGCATAGCAGGGGCAGGGCAGTAGCACCCAGCTTTGTATAATGGTTGGCAGAGAGGGGGCGGAGCAGTAGGACCCAGCGGTGTCTCAAGGCTGGCATAGAGGGGGGGGGGGGCAGCGGGAACTCGGCTTAGCATGGATGGAATGATGGTGGGACCCAGCGCTATTCTCAAGGCTGGCATAGCAGGCTGAGGATGGTAGGACTCATCTGTGTCTAATGGTTGGCAGAGAAGGAAGGGCATTAGGACCCAGGGGTGCCTGGCCATTGGCATAGCAGGGGAAGGGCTGTACTATGACCGGCTGAGTTACTCCAGCACTCTGCGTTCCGGGCTGGGTTATAGCTGTTGTAAGCTGAGAGAATGGAGCGGCTGGGCATGTACACTCTGCAGTTCAGAAGGATGAGAGGTTATCTCATTGAAACATATAAGATTATTAAGGGTTTGGACATGCTAGAGGCAGGAAACATGTCCCCGATGTTGGGGGAGTCCAGAACCAGGGGCCACGGTTTCAGAATAAGGGGTAAGCCATTTAGAACGGAGACCAGGAAACACTTTTTCTCACAGAGAGTTGTGAGTCTGTGGAATTCTCTGCCTCAGAGGGCGGTGGAGGCCGGTTCTCTGGATGCTTTCAAGAGATAAGGCTCTTAAAGATAGCGGAGTCAGGGGATATGGGGAGAAGGCAGGAACGGGGTACTGATTGGGGATGATCAGCCATGATCACATTGAATGGCGGTGCTGGCTCGAGGGGCCGAACGGCCTACTCCTGCACCTGTTGTCTATTGTCCTCAGCAGGTGGAATGGAAGACCCCACCCACCCGCGCCCCTCCCCCGGCCAATGCGTTGTACTCTCGCACGGCCACCTGGGTCTGAAGCACTTTCACGTCGACACCTTTGTTCCGCAGGTAATCGAGAGTTGCGGAGGGAACCTGTCAAAGAAGCAGAGTAAACAAGAGAGAGAGAGAGAAGGTCAAGAACAAAATGTACCCGTGACCCAACAGTATTGTTTAACAAAACACACCTTGTCACAGACGGCTGTGAAGGCCAAGTCAGTGGATATTTTTAAGGCAGAGATAGATAGATTCTTGATTAGTGCGGGTGTCGGAGGTTATGGGGAGAAGGCAGGAGAATGGGGTTAGGAGCGAGAGATAGATCAGCCATGATTGAACGGCGGAGTAGACTTGATGGGCCGAACGGCCTAATTCTGCTCCTGTCACTTGTACCAAAGTACTGGGGGAACTCAGCCAGTCAGGCAACAGCTGCGGAGGGCGATTTTTAAAGTACATTTCGATAAAACAAACTGTTAGCTTTAGTTTAGTTTAGAGATACAGCGCCGAAACAGGCCCTTCGGCCCACCGCGTCCATGCCGGCAGGCGATCACCCCCGCACATCAACACCATCCTACACACACTAGGCACAACCTTTTTGCATTTGCACCAAGCCAATTGACCTACAAACCTGCACGTCTTTGGAGTGTGGGAGGAAACTTTCAGGCTGGAAAGGGTGCAAAGAAGATTTACGAGGATGTTGCCAGGACTAGAGGGTGTGAGTTACGGGGAGAGGTTGAGCCGGCTGGGCCTCTATCCATGGAGCGCAGGAGGATGAGGGGTGATCTTATAGAGGTGTACAAAATCATGAGAGGAACAGATCGTGTAGAAGCTCAAGAGCGTGTGTGTATACATACACGCACACACACACACTGAAGGGTCTGTTTCCATGTAGCATCTCTAACCTAAACTATAACTAAAACATATATATATATATATATATATATATATAGCACATTAAAAACAAACAACAAGTACAACAATAGTAATAATAGTCTATTATATAAGATGCTGGTTTAAATCGAAGGGAGACACAAAAAAGCTGGAGTAACTCAGCGGGTGAGGCATCAACTCTGGAGAGAAGGAATGGTCTACGTTTCGGGTCGAGACCCATCTTGTATTGTATTGTATTGTATTCAAATTTATTGTCATTGTCTCAATTTGAGACAACGAAATGAATTTCCCTTACGGGCAGTATCATAAAAAAGAAGAAGATTAATAAATAAATAATAAAACATATTAAAAATAAAATTGAAATTGAATTAAAAAAAACACAAACACAGAAAGTCCACGACACAACATAACATAAATGGCACCAAGGTGAGGATGGCACCATAGTCCAGCCAGCCTCCCCTCCGTGTTCATCCGTGGTCGGGGCCTTCCGAGCACCCGCAGTCGCCGCCCCGGGTGGCCCGATGTTCAGGCCCTCACGCCGGGCTGGTGGAACGCCGACGCCGAACCCCGACGGTGAACATCCTCCTCCTCAGCGGCCCGGACCTCCTGATCAGCCGCCTCCCGCTTCCGGAGTCTGCAGCTCCTGAGTCCACAGGCCGAGCCGGGCAGAGTCACAGGACCCCGCGCTGTCCATCAGCGCCGCCCGCGTTGGGAGCTCCGCAAACCGCAGCTCCTTGATGTCGGTGCAGCAGGTCCAGCTCTCCGGGCTCCAGACGGCGACCCCCGGTAAGGCATCGCCAGCCCCGCGATGTTTCAGCGCTGTCCCGCCGCTGCTGGAGCTCCGGTCGATCCCGGCAGGAAAGGCTGCGCCAATCCAGGTAGGTAGGCCGCTGTGGGGGGGGCGAGGACGCGACTCGAATAATAGTCGCGTCCTCACCAGGAAGCGGCTGAAGGACGGTATCCCCCGCACCGTGCCCTCTTCCCCCATAAAAACACCAAAAAACACACAAAAAAACACACTTTTTCAAACTAAATAAACAAAAAAAACAAAAATATACCGGGCTGTAGGTGGAGGCTGCTGACACCAGCACCACCGGAAGTACAATACAATCTTCGGTCCATTGTAATAGTCTGTTGTAGTTCAGAGCTTATTTGAGGTTGTCGTGGTTTAATAGACTGATGTTTGTGGGGAAGTAGCTGTTCCTGAACCTGGATGTTACAGTTTTCAGGCTCCTGTACCTTCTTCCCGATGGCAGTGGTGGTAGGAGTGTGTGGCCAGGATGGTGTGGGCCTCTGATCATAAGGTCATAAGTGATAGGAGTAGAATTAGGCCATTCGGACCATCGGGTCCACTACACCATTCAATCATGGCAGATCTATCTCTCCCTCCTAACCCCATTCTCCTGCCTCCTCCCCATAACCCCTGACACCCGTACGTGACATAGAAACATAGAAACATAGAAAATAGGTGCAGGAGTAGGCCATTCGGCCCTTCGAGCCTGCACCGCCATTCAATATGATCATGGCTGATCATCCAACTCAGTATCCCGTACCTGCCTTCTCTCCATACCCCCTGATCCCCTTAGCCACAAGGGCCACATCGAACTCCCTCTTAAATATAGCCAATGAACTGGCCTTGACTACCCTCTGCGGCAGAGAGTTCCAGAGATTCACCACTCTCTGTGTGAAAAAAGTTCTTCTCATCTCAGTTTTAAAGGATTTCCCCCTTATCCTTAAGCTGTGACCCCTTGTCCTAGACTTCCCCAACATCGGGAACAATCTTCCTGCATCTAGCCTGTCCAACACCTTAAGAATTTTGTAAGTTTCTATACGATCCCCTCTCAATCTCCTAAATTCTAGAGAGTATAAACCAAGTCTATCCAGTCTTTCTTCATAAGACAGTCCTGACATCCCAGGAATCAGTCTGGTGAACCTTCTCTGCACTCCCTCTATGGCAATGCACTCCCTCTATGGCAATCCTGACATCCTGATGATGCTGGCTGCATTTTTGAGGCAGCGCCTCCGGTAGATCCACTTCGATGGTGTGGACGTCAGTACCTGCGATGTGTTCTCTGTGGTCTTACCTGTCAGCATAATAGCTTGTTTCTTGCAATAGTAACCACACGTATTGAAACATATAAGATTATTAAGGGTTTGGACACGCTAGAGGCGGGAAACATGTTCCCAATGTTGGGGCAGTCCAGAACCAGGGACCACACAGTTTAAGAATAAGGGGTAAGCCATTTAGAACGGAGACGAGGAAACACTTTTTCACACAGAGAGCGGTGAGTCGCTGGTGGCGCTGTTGACAGCTGCGGCTCGCCTGCAGTCCGTCTGTTTTTACTTTTTTTGTTGTTTACTTTTGTCCTGTTTTAGTTGAATGTTTGTTTATTAGGTTGTGTATATGTGTGGGGGGGGTGGGCGTGGGGTGGGTGAAACATGTTTTTTGTCTCTTCCTTCGGGGGAATGCGACTTTTTCGTGTCGTATCCCCCCTTCTCTGCCTCCGTCTGCGCTGAGGCCTAATGGCGGAGCTGGCGGCCTCCAACTGTGACCGACCTCAAGGCTCCGGAGGCAGAGCCAGCCAGGACTCACCAACCGACTTCGTAGCTGTGGCGGTGTTCCGGCGTTCCGGTGGCGGTGGCCCGGCTTCGGGGCTTCAGAGCTGTGGCGGCGTTCCGGCGGCGGCGGCCTGAATTCTGGGCTCGGCCGCGGGCCCAGTGGACGGCATCGTCGGGAGCTCGCAGGTCCCGGGTTGGTGACCTGTTTTTCCAGAGCTCCCGCAACTGCGTCCGCTGGACTGGAGGGCGGCAGCTTCGGCAGCTTCGACCACCCTGGGCCACGGAGCTTGAACCGGCCCGTTCGCGGAGATGACTTACCATCATCTGGCGTGATAACAACGTCGGAGGCCTGGATCGCCTCAGCGCAGAGGGAGAACAAGGAGGGAAGAGACAGAGACTTTAAGACTTTTGCCTCCATCACAGTGAGGAGGTTCCTGGTGAACTCACTGTGGTGGATGCTCATTTGTGTTTATTGTGTGTTTTGTTATTTATTATTACATAAAAATAAATTGGATAGGCATATGGATTAAAAATAAATTGGATAGGCATATGGATGAGAAGGGAATGGAGGGTTATGGTATGAGTGCAGGCAGGTGGGACTAAGGGAAAAAAAATTGTTCGGCACGGACTTGTAGGGCCGAGATGGCCTGTTTCCGTGCTGTAATTGTTATATGGTTATATGGTTATATTACATGTATGACTGCAGGCATGAAATTTCGTTCAGACCGAAAGGTCTGAATGACAATAAAGGAATCTAATCTAATCTAATCTGATCTAAATCTGTGGAATTCACTGCCTCAGAGGGCAGTGGAGGCCGGTTCTTTGGATACTTTCAAGAGAGAGCTAGACAGGGCTCTTAAAGATAGCGGAGTCATAGAAACATAGAAACATAGAAAATAGGTGCAGGTGGAGGCCATTCGGCCCTTCGAGTCAGGGGATATGGGAAGAAAGCAGGAACGGGGTACTGATTGATGGATGATCAGCCTTGATCATATTGAATGGTGGTGCTGGCCTGAAGGGGCGAATGGCCTACTCCTGCACCTATTGTCTATTATCTAATGTTTTTGTTTCTATAAGATCCTAACCTAGTTGTGCCAGTGTGGGCATTTTCTATGCAGTGCAAGACTTAGACAGTCTGGAAATTGAAGCAGTATATAGTGATATTTATCAACCTGATTGGAGAATATCTCCCATAATTAGATTTTATCGGCAAGCCATCCATCTTTATTTCCTCCTCGCGCTGATGGAAAACAGATCTGTTGGACAGAATCAATAAAGATAAATTTTCAATAATGAATGATAAGCCTTTCGGGACGTCGGACGCCAACAGGATCAACAAACTCATCCGGAACGCCGGCTCTGTCCTGGGGGCTGTAGCTGGAGTTGGATTCACGGGAGGTTGGTCATGGAGGGGAGGGTGCTCCTCAAACTGTGGAGCATCCTGGACAATACAGCTCACCCCCTCCGTGGTCAACACCCTGGTCAACCTGAGGAGCACCTTCAGCAACAGACAGGTTCCACCAAGATGCAGCACACAACGCCACAGGAGATCCTTCTTCCATGTGGCTATCAAACTGTACTACCCCTCCCCCTTCTGTCGTGGGGTAGACTGAAACTGACACCCCCCCCCCCCCCCTTCCCAATCCTGTCCCCTCATCCCCCTCCCCCTCTCTCCCCCCCTCCCCCAATCTTTGCACATCCCCAATCCTGGACATTCCACTCGTCACTTTAATTTCATGTTTCATGTATCTTGTTGTGTTTTATGATTCAATTTCCCTCCTGGGATGAATAAAGTTATTGTATAGTGAAAGCATGGCAATAGACAATAGACAATAGGTGCAGGAGTAGGCCATTCGGCCCTTCGAGCCAGCACCGCCATTCAATGTGATCATGGCTGATCATCCCCAATTAGTACCCTGCTCCTGTCTTCTCCCCATATCCCCTGACTCTGCTATCTTTAAGAGCCCTATCTAGCTCTCTCTTGAAAGTATCCAGAGAACCGGCCTCCACCGCCCTCTGAGGAAGAGAATTCCACAGACTAACAACTCTCTGTGAGAAAAAGTGTTTCCTCGTCTCCGTTCTAAATGGCTTACCCCTTATTCGTAAACTGTGGCCCCTGGTTCTGGACCTCCACCAACATCGGGAACATGCTTCCTGCCTCCCACACTTGTCCCT
This sequence comes from Leucoraja erinaceus, assembly GCF_028641065.1. Lineage (NCBI taxonomy): Eukaryota > Metazoa > Chordata > Chondrichthyes > Rajiformes > Rajidae > Leucoraja > Leucoraja erinaceus. The sequence continues at coordinate 199,076 of NW_026576091.1, read as the reverse complement.
CGAGTGTGAAAACAGGCCCTTCGGCCCATCGAGTCTGCGCTGACCAGCGATCCACGCACACTAACACTATCCTACACACACACCAGGGACAATTTACATTCACACTGAGCCAATTAACCGACAAAGCTGCACGTCTTCGGAGTGTGGGAGGAAACCGAATATCTCGGAGAAAACCCACGTGGTCACGGGGAGAGCGTGCAAACTCCGTACAGACAGCACCCGTAGTCGGGATCGAACCCGGGTCTCTGGCGCTGTGAGGCAGCAACTCGCTGCGCCACCGTGAAGCCCAGAGCGCGATGATTCTTTGCCACTGATGGGGGTGGAGGCCAAGTCAATGGATAGATACATTCTTGATCAGTACGGGTGTCAGGGGTTATGGAGAGATAGATCAGCCATGATTGAATGGCGGAGTAGACTTGATGGGCTGAATGGCCTAATTCTTCTCCTATCCCTTATGAACATGAATACCCTCAACCTCAGCCTTTGATGTGGTCAATGGCCAGCACCATCCACTTCATCTCAATGAGAAATTGTCGTTACTTCATAACTAGAGCCACAAGTGAGACACAAAATGCTGGACTAACTCAGCAATAGGCAATAGACAATAGACAATAGGTGCAGGAGCAGGCCATTCGGCCCTTCGAGCGAACACGAAGCCGTGCTGCTCGAGTAAGTCAGCAGCACGGTGGCGCAGCGGTAGAGTTGCTGCCTCACAGCGCCAGAGACGCGGGTTTAATCCCGACTACCGGTGCTGTCCGTATGGAGTTTGCACGTTCTCCCCGTGACCTGCGTGGCTTTTCTCCCGGATCTCTGATCTCCTCCCACTCTCCAAAGACGTGCAGGCTTGTAGGTTAATTGACTTGGTGTAATTGTAAATTGTCCATAGTGGGTGTAGGATAGTGTTAGTGTGCGGGGATCACTGGTCGGCGCGGACCCGGTGGGCCGAAGGGCCTGTTTCCGCGCTGTATCTCTAAACTAAAATAAACTGTGTGCAATTTCCTGCGGTCTTGGATGGCTGTAGTGCCAAAGCAAATCAGGATTGTGTCGAACATTTTATTCTGCCAGACCCCGCAACCACGAGATACATTTGTTCAATCGGAAACGTCACCCATTCCTTCTCTCCATAGATGCTGCCTGTCCCGCTGAGTTACTCCAACATTTTGTGTCTATCTAAATTAAATTCCTTTAGGTCTTGGTATTTAAGGTTCAGATGATATGGTTTCATCTGATTGTTTCGTAGTTGTAGACAAGGTTGACTTGGCAGTGAGTGGAAACAAGGAACTGCTGGTCAATACACAAATGGACACAGAGTGCTGGAGTAACTCAGCGGGTCCATAGAACAATATAACCATATAACAATTACAGCACGGAAACAGGCCATCTCGGCCCTACAAGTTCGTGCCGAACACTTATTCTCCCCTAGTCCCATATACCTGCACTCAGACCATAACCCTCCATTCCTTTCCCATCCATATGCCTATCCAATTTATTTTTAAATGATAAAATCGAACCTACCTCCACCACTTCCACTGGAAGCTCATTCCACACTCTCTGAGTAAAGAAGTTCCCCTTCATGTTACCCCTAAACTTCTGTCCCTTAATTCTCAAGTCATGTCCCCTTGTTTGAATCTTCCCTACTCTCAGTGGGAAAAGCTTATCCACGTCAACTCTGTCTATCCCTCTCATCATTTTAAAGACCTCTATCAAGTCCCCCCTTAACCTTCTGCGATCCAAAGAATAAAGACCTAACTTGTTCAACCTTTCTCTGTAACTTAGTTGCTGAAACCCAGGCAACATTCTAGTAAATCTCCTCTGTACTCTCTCTATTTTGTTGACATCCTTCCTATAATTGGGCGACCAAAAATTGTACACCATACTCCAGAATTGGTCTCACCAATGCCTTGTACAATTTTAACATTACATCCCAACTTCTATACTCAGTGCTCTGATTTATAAAGGCCAGCACACCAAAAGCTTTCTTTACCACTCTATCTACATGAGATTCCACCTTCAGGGAACTATGCACAGTTATTCCTAGATCCCTCTGTTCATCTGCATTCCTCAATTCGCTACCATTTACCATGTACGTCCTATTTTGATTTGTCCTGCCAAGATGTAGCACCTCACACTTATCAGCATTAAACTGATCAGGCAGCATCTGTGGAGAACATGGATAGGTGACGTTTCACAGAGTGCTGGAGTAACTCAGCGGGTCAGGCAGCATCTGTGGAGAACATGGATAGGTGACGTTTCACAGAGTGCTGGAGTAACTCAGCGGGTCAGCCAGCATCTGTGGAGAACATGGATAGGTGACGTTTTACATAGTGCTGGAGTAACTCAGCGGGTCAGGCAGCATCTGTGGAGAAAATGGATAGGTGAGGTTTGTGGCAGGACCCTTCTTCAGACTCCAAAAGTGAGACACAAGGAAGAGAAGCTGGGATCTTGAGCAAAGCACAAAGTGCATCCTCCCCTCAGCCAATATTGAATCATTGTACATTTCCTTCATCTGCTCTCATAGAGTGATACAGCGTGGAAACAGGCCCTTCAGCCCAACATGCCCACACCGGCCAACATGTCCCATCTACACTAGTCCCACCTGCCTGCGCTTGGTCCATATCCCTCCAAACCTGTCCTATCCATGTACCTGTCTAACTGTTTCTTAAACATTGGGGTATTCCCTGTCTCAACTATCTCCTCTGGCAGCTCGTTCCATCCACCCACCACCTTTGTGTAAAGAAGTTACCCACCAGATTCCTATTAAATATATTTCCCTTTCACCTTGAACCTATGTCCTCTGGTCCTCGATTCCCCTATTCTGGGCAAGATACTCTGTGCATCTACCCGATCTATTCCTCTCATGATTTTATACACAATAATATCAAGGATTATCGGGAGAAGGCAGGAAAATGGAATTGGGAGGCAGAGATAGGCCATGATTGAATGGCGGAATGGACTCGATGGGCCGAATGGCCTAATTCCACTCCTATAACCTGTGACCTTGTATGAATATTGACTTCTCCAACTTTAAATGACCCTTGCTTTGTGCAAGATCTGAAGAAGGGTCTCGACCCGAAACATCACCCGTTCCTTCTCTCCAGAGATGCTGTCTGATCCGTTGAGTTCCTCCAGCACTTTGTGTTTTAGTTGTATTCTAGCATCTGCAGTTCCCCGAGTCTCCATGGCTCTTTGCTTCAGCTTTGTGTCAGAGCTGATGACACGTGGCCAATGCTGCCACCATGTGTTGGAGTCGTGCACTTGCAATTCCCTTCATAAGGAATTAGGAACCGTATTAGGAACAGAATTAGGCCATTCGGCCCATCAACTCTGCTCTGCCATTCTATCATGGCTGATCTATCGCTCCCTCCTAACCCCATTCTCCTGCCTTCTCCCCATAACCCCTGACCCCCGTACTAACTGCTAATCAAGAATCTATCTATCTCTGCCTTAAAAAATATCCACTGACTTGGCCTCCACAGCCTTCTGTGGCAAAGAATTCCACAGATTCACCACCCTCTGACTCAAGAAATTCCTCCTCATCTCTTTTCCAAAGTACGTCCTTTTATTCTGAGGCTGTTCCCTCTGCTCTTAGACTCTCCCACTAGTGGAAACATCCTCTCCACATCCACTCTATCCAGGCCTTTCACTATTCTGTAAGTTTCAATGAGGAGCCCCCTCAACCTTGTAAACTCCAGCGAGTACAGGCCCAGTGCCGACAAACACTCATCATATGTTAACCCACTCATTCCTGGGATCATTCTCGTAAACCTCCTCTGGACCCTCTCCAGAGCCGGCACATCCTTCCCCAGATATGAGCAAAAACTTTTTCACCCAGAGAGTTGTGAATCTGTGGAATTCTCTGCCTCAGAAGGCAGTGGAGGCCAATTCACTGGATGCTTTCAAGAGAGAGTTATATAGGGGTCTTAAAGATAGCGGAGTCAGGGGATATGGGGCTCATGTTGTCGACTTCCCCGTGGTGAGCCCTGTCAACGGACCTCAGTCAGTCAAATGACAACAATAGACAATAGACAATAGGTGCAGGAGTAGGCCATTCAGCCCGTTCGAGCCAGCACCGCCATTCAATGTGATCATGGCTGATCATCCCCAATCAGTACCCCGTTCCTTCCTTCTTCCCCATATCCCCTGACTCTGCTATCTTTAAGAGCCCTATCTAGCTCTCGCTTGAAAGTATCCAGAGAATCGACCTCCACCGCCCTCTGAGGCAGAGAATTCCACAGACTCACAACTCTTTGTGAGAAAAAGTGTTTCCTCATCTCCGTTCTAAATGACTTACCCCTTATTCTTAAACTGTGGCCCCTGGTTCTGGACTCCCCCAACATCGTGAACATGTTTCCTGCCTCCAGCGTGTCCAAACCCTTAATAATCTTATATGTTTCAATAAGATCCCCTCTCATCCTTCAAAATTCCAGAGTATACAAGCCCAGCTGCTCCATTCTCTCAGCATATGACAGTCCCGCCATCCCGGGAATTAACCTTGTAAACCCACGCTGCACTCCCTCAATAGCAAGAATGTCCTTCCTTAAATTACACAAGATTCTGCACACAATACTCCAGGTGTGGTCTCACTAGGGCCCCATACAACTGCAGAAGGACCCCTTTGCTCCTATACTCAATTCCTCTTGTTATAAAGGCCAACATGCTATTCACTTTCTTCACTGCCTGCTGTACCTGCATGCTTACTTTAATTGACTGATGAACAAGGACCCCCAGATCCCGTTGTACTTCCCCTTTTCCCAACTTGACACCAAACAGAGACAGCAGCAGCAGCTCCGCAGCTTGGCGCCAACCCGGAGCATGCGCCCTTTTTTAGGGCGGGCACCTACGGATGTCGAAGCGGATGGCATCACCTTGCTGCCTCAAACGCATGAAGAAGTTGTCTGGAGATGGGTCTCGACCCGAAGCGTCACCCATTCCTTCTCTCCAGAGATGCTGCCTGACCTGCTGAGTTACTCCAGGCTTATTGTTTCTATCTTTGGTGTACACCAGCATGAATGTATAAGTTTATTGGCCAAGTATTCACATACAAGGAATTTGCCTTGGTGCTCCGCCCGCAAGTGACAACATGACATACAGTGACAGTTACGAATGACACATAAAACATTAAACATGACTAATAAAACATTATAATTTAAACATGTGAATTAAATAAAATACCAGAGCAAAAGGAGGCTACAGACTTTTGGTTATTGAGTAGAGCTACCCATGGAAAAAAGCAGTTTTTATGTCTGGCTGTGGCAGCTTTGACAGTCCGGAGCCGCCTTCCAGAGGGAAGTGATTCAAAGAGTTTGTGGTCAGGGTGAGAGGAGGGGTCAGGGGTTGCCTGTAAGGTGTGAGTTTGGGCAACCGAATCATCTTACTACTTTGGGTCTGAAGAAGGGTTTCGGCCCAAAACATTGGTCGCCTAATTATGGGAAGGATGTCAACAGAATAGAGAGAGTACAGAGGAGATTTACTAGAATGTTGCCTGGGTTTCAGCAACTAAGTTACAGAGAAAGGTTGAACAAGTTAGGGCTTTATTCTTTGGAGCGCAGAAGGTTAAGGGGGGACTTGATAGAGGTCTTTAAAATGATGAGAGGGATAGACAGAGTTGATGTGGACAAGCTTTTCCCACTGAGAGGAGGGAAGATGCAAACAAGGGGACATGACTTGAGAATTAAGGGACAGAAGTTTAGGGGTAACATGAGGGGGAACGTCTTTACTCAGAGAGTGGTAGCTGTGTGGAATGAGCTTCCAGTGAAGGTGGTGGAGGCAGGTTCGTTATTATCATTTAAAAATAAATTGGATAGTTATATGGACGAGAAAGGAATGGAGGGTTATGGTCTGAGCGCAGGTAGATGGGACTAGGGGAGAATGCGTGTTCGGCACGGACTAGAAGGGTCGAGATGGCCTGTTTCCGTGCTGTAATTGTTATATGGTTATATGGTTAAATTGCCTATCTCCTTCGTTCCATAGATGTTGCTGCACCCGCTGAGTTTCTCCTGCATTTCTATGTACCATCTTACCACTTTAGTCAGAGGGTGGTGAATCTGTGGATAAAACAGTGCAATATTTTGCCATCTGCACTTCCTTCCCACACACCTGCATTATTATCACCATTCAGTTCAACACAGGCAGTGACAAGTGAATGCGGTCAACGAGACACCAACCTGCAAGGCCTCACTCATCCCACAGCCAATAACTAGCGTCCGAATCCCTTTGTTAACGATTTCCTCCACATCCGCTGCCTGGACTCCAGGGTAATGCTGAATGGGAGAGAAAATAGCCATCAACACACCGTTTAGTTCAGTTTTACTTTGGAGATACAGCGCCGAAACAGGCCCTTCGGCCCACCGAGTCCCCGCCGACCAGCGATCACCCCGTACACTAGATCTACACACACACCAGGGACAATTTACACCTACACCCAACCAATTCCCGATGTTGGGGAAGTACAGAACCAGGGGCCACAGTTTAAGAATAAGGGGTAAGCCATTTAGAACGGAGATGAGGAAAAACCTTTTCACCCAGAGAGTTGTGAGTCTGTGGAATTCTCTGCCTCAGAGGGCGGTGGAGGCCGGTTCTCTGGATGCTTTCAAGAGAGAGCTAGATAGGGCTCTTTAAGATAGCGGAGTCAGGGGATATGGGGAGAAGGCAGGAACGGGGTACTGATTGGGGATGATCAGCCATGGTCACATTGAATGGCGGTGCTGGCTCAATGGGCCACATGGCCTACGCCTGCACCTGTTGTCTATTGTCTAACTCTAACCTACAAACATGCATGTCTTTAGAGTGTGAGAGGAAACCGAAGATCTCAGAGAAAACCCATGCAGGTCACGGGGGGGAATGTACAAACTCCGTACAGACAGCACCCTTATTGGGATCGAACCCGGGTCCCAGGCGCTGAGAGGCAGCATCTCTTCCGCTGTGTCGCCTTACATCCCACGCCAGGTACACCTTAGTTCTCTCCGCCCCCCTCCCCCCTCACGCCTGTCATATGGGAAGACCAATCTGCCATGTTGCTTGGCATGGATAAGTGGGCAGAAGGGCCTGTTTGCATGCTGTACAATAACTATGTCACTGTTTCTTCAACTCCTTGCTCCTCCGAGCTGCCACCACCGCTCTGACTCACGTCAGTCCCCGTCTCTCTCCAGTCCCAGGGTCGACTTCCCCCTGGCCACACCTTGCAGTCCTTGTACGCCGTGGCACAGTCCCGGACCTTCATCCGACCCCAGGACAGCGAGGCTATCTGCGGAGACGTCATTCTTTGGAAGAGCGCAAAACCTGCACGAGATTCTCAATCTGATGAATGAACGAAAGAATGAATACGTTTATTGGCCAAGTATATTCACATACAAGGAATTTGCCTTGGTGCTCCGCCCGCAAGTGACAACATGACATACGGTGACAGTTGGGAATGAGACATAAAACGTTAAACCAGCTTGTGGTGGGAATACAATTACGCGAGGCCTTTCAGCGCCCGGCGCGGCTTAAAATCAAACTGCTGCATCGAGGCGATCGAGGCTCCCGATGTTGAAGCCCCCGCCGGGCGATGAAAGGCCCCGCGAACGGGCCGATTCAAGCCCCACGATTCTGGACGGACGAAACTGCTGTTGCTGGAGTTCGGAGTCGGTTACCAACCAGGTCAGCTTCCGATGTTACCATCCACAACGTCCACGGCCGAAGACACGCGTGCCGCCGCGAAGAAAATTGCGTCCCCCCCCCCCCCCCCCCCCCATGTTTTGATAGCGATTTCTGTGCCTGCTTCGGCCCAACTTGCCCACACCCGCCAACATGTCCCATCTGCACTAGTCCCACCTGCCTGCATTTGGTCCATATCCATCCTAACCTGTTCTATCCATGTACCTGTCTAACTGTTTCTTAAACGTTGGGATAGTCCCAGCCTCAACTACCTCCTCCGGCAGCTCGTTCCATGCACCCACCACCCTTTGTGTGAAAAGGTTACACCTCAGAATTCTATTAAATCTTTTCCCTTCACCTGAAACCTACGTCCCCTTGTCCTCGATTCACCTACACTGGGCAAGAGACTCTACCCCTTTTATGATTTTTCTTGGACGGCAAGATGCAGGATCAGTCCATCATCCAGCCCAGACTTCCGACCACGGGGTCTATCACACCCTGGCCATTCCTTCTTCTCCCCTCTCCCATCGGGCAAAAGGCACAGAAATTGAGCTATATCCATCCAAACCTGTCTTATAGAAACATAGAAACATAGAAATTAGGTGCAGGAGTAGGCCATTTGGCCCTTCGAGCCTGCACCGCCATTCAATATGATCATGGCTGATCATCCAACTCAGTATCCCGTACCTGCCTTCTCTCCATACCCCCTGATCCCTTTAGCCACAAGGGTCACATCTAACTCCCTCTTAAATATAGCCAATGAACTGGCCTCAACTACCCTCTGCGGCAGAGAGTTCCAGAGATTCACCACTCTCTGTGTGAAAAAAGTTCTTCTCATCTCGGTTTTAAATAATTTCCCCCTTATCCTTAAGCTGTGACCCCTTGTCCTGGACTTCCCCAACATCGGGAACAATCTTCCTGCATCTAGCCTGTCCAACCCCTTAAGAATTTTGTAAGTTTCTATAAGATCCCCTCTTAATCTCCTAAATTCTAGAGAGTATAAACCAAGTCTATCCAGTCTTTCTTCATAAGACAGTCTTGACATCCCAGGAATCAGTCTGGTGAACCTTCTCTGCACTCCCTCTATGGCAATAATGTCCTTCCTCAGATTTGGAGATTTATCCATGTACTTGTCTAAGTGTTTCTTCAACGCTTGTCTAGTCTTCTGGTCTTGGGCATGAAAAGTCCATTTTCATTTCACCCCCATTAAATGAAAGTTCACCATTACTTGCAGGCCAAGTATTCACATACAAGGAATTTGCCTTGGTGCTCCGCCCGCAAGTGACAACATGACATATAGTGACAGTTACGAATTACACATAAAACATTAAACATTACTAATAAAACATTAGAGTTTAAACATGTGAATTAAATAAAATACCAGAGCAAAAGGAGGCTACAGACTTTCGGTTATTGAGTAGAGCTACTATTTGTGGACAAAAAAACTGTTTTTATGTCTGACTGTGGCAGCTTTGACAGTCCGGAGTCGCCTTCCAGAGGGAAGTGATTCAAAGAGTTTGTGGCCAGGGTGAGAGGGGTCAGGGGTTGCCTGCTAGGTGTGAGTTCAGGCAACCGAATCATCTTACCACTTTAGTCAGAGGGTGGTGAATCTGTGGAATGTATTGCCACAGACGGCTGTGGAGGCCAAGTCGGTGGATATTTTCAAGGCAGAGATGGATAGATTCTTGATTAGTATGGGTGTAAGGGGTTATGGAGAGAAGGCAGGAGAATGGGGTTAGGAGGGAGAGATAGATCAGCCATGGTTGAATGATGGAGTAGACTTGATGGGCCGAATGGCCTAATTGTACTCCTCTCACTTACGACCTTATAGCACAACCAGAGAGCAGTGCTGAACTACTGTCTACCTCATTGGTGACACTCGGACTATCCTTGATCAGACTTTACTGGCTTTACCTTGCACTAAACGTTATTCCCTTTATCCTGTATCTGTACACTGTGAACGGCTCGATTGTAATCATGTGTTGTCTTTCTGCTGACTGGTTAGCGCGCAACAAAAGCTTTTCACTGTACCTCGGTACACGTGACAATAAACTAATCGAATTTATTACACTTTTAAAGTATTTGCAGTTGCTTGTGCAATGTGTTTAAGAAGGAACTGCAGATGCTGGAAAATCGAAGGTACACAAAAATGCTGGAGAAACTCAGCGGGTGCAGCAGCATCTATGGAGCGAAGGAAATAGGCAACGTTTCGGGCCGAAACCCATATTCAGATTGATGGGGGGGTGGGGGAAGGCGGGGAGGAGAAAGGAAAAAGGAGAAGGTGGAGCCCGAGGGCTGAGGGAGAGGGAGAGGGAGAGGCAGGAAGGGGAGGAGACAGCAAGGGCTAACAGAATTGTGAGAGTTCAATGCTCATGCATGAACATCTTATTATTCACTAGAATTTAGGAGATTGAGGGGGGATCTTATAGAAACTTACAACATTCTTAAGGTGTTGGACAGGCTAGATGCAGGAAGATTATTCCCGATGTTGGGGAAGTCCAGAACAAGGGGGTCACAGTTTAAGGATAAGGGGGAAATCTTTTAGGACCGAGATGAGAAAATCATTTTTTTAACAGAGAGTGCTGAATCTGTGGAATTCTCTGCCACAGAAGGCAGTTGAGGCCAGTTCATTGGCTATACTTAAGAGGGAGTTAGATGTGGCCCTTGTGGCTAAAGGGATCAGGGGGTATGGAGAGAAGGCAGGGATGGGATACTGAGTTGGATGATCAGCCATGATCATATTGAATGACGGTGCAGGCTCGAAGGGCCGAATGGCCTACTCCTGCACCTATTTTCAATGTTTCTATGTTTCTATGTTATGAAGGAGTATGACAAATAAACTGTGTACATCAAAACATACCCCTGCTTAAAGAGTATTTATGTTAGTTTGTTTAGATCAGTTTAGAGATACAGCGCAAACACAGGCCCTTCGGCCCACCGAGTCCGCACCGACCAGCGATCCCCATGCGCTAAAGGGCCTGTCCCACTTGCCGATTTTTTTCGGCGACTCCCAGCGTCATATCAGGGTCGCCAAAAGATTTTGAACACTTCAAAATCCAGCGGCGACAAAAACAACGTTGCGACACTTGACAAAACAATACGTCATCAATAATATGTCACCAATCAACAATACGTCAATACGTCATCACCGCGCATCATACGTCATCACCGCGCATATTTTTCGGTGACCTGACACGTCAATCAATGATGCCGGCAATCGCTGAAAAAATTTGCCTAGTGGGACAGGGCCTTAACACTACCCTACACACACACTAGGGACAATTTTACATTTATACCAAGCCATTTAGCCTACAAACCTGCACGTCTTTGGTGTGTGGGAGGAAACCGGAGCACCCGGAGAAAACCCACGCAGGTCACTGGTAGAACGTACAAACTCCGTACAGACAGCACCCGTAGTCGGGATCGCACACGGGTCTCTGGCGCTGGGAGGCGGCAACTACCGCTGCTCCACCGTGCAGTCCAATTACATATTGCTAGACACAAAAGCAGCTGAAATGTACCTGTTTGGAACACTGAATTGTACAGGAGCAGCAGAGTTAGCTGTATGTTTGTCACTTGCTGGACAGTGTCCTCACCGCTTAATGTCACTGCTGGAATATTCTTTCTATTTCAGGAGCGTGAAGTCTAAATCGGTTCTGGTTATGCTCCAGCAAGGTCTGGCTGTAAGTAGAATTCAGTGCAATGTTCAGAAGCCACCAGCCTTGCTTTATAAAATCCACATCACACCCAAATTACTCCTAATCTTGGAAAATAATGAATTTCTACGATATGAATCACAGGAGGATATTTCCTCCCCACCCTCCCTTTAAGGTTCTTCAGTTTATTTTTGTTTAGTTTGGAGATACAGTGCAGAAACAGGCCCTTCGGCCCACCATGTCTGTGCCGACCAGCGATCCCCGCATACTAACACAAGCCTACACACAATAGGGACAATTTACACTTATACCATTACAAATGACAATTAAATGTATCTTGTATCTTGTATCTTGTACCAAGTATGACAATAGACAATAGACAATAGACAATAGACAATAGATTAGATTAGATTAGATTAGATAGCCTTTATTGTCATTCAAACCGAAGTCTGAATGAAATTGGTGCAGGAGTAGGCCATTCGGCCCTTCGAGCCAGCACCGCCTTTCAATGTGATCATGGCTGATCATCAATCAGTACCCGTTCCTGCCTTCTCCCCATATCCCCTGACTCTGCTATTTTTAAGAGCCCTATCTAGCTCTCTCTTGAAAGTATCCAGAGAACCGGCCTCCACCGGCCTCTGAGGCAGAGAATTCCACAGACTCACAACCCTCTGTGAGAAAAAGTGTTTTCTCATATCCGTTTTCAACCCAAACACAAGCCAATTAACCTACAAGCCTGCACGTCTTTGGAAACCGAAGATCTCGGAGAAACCCTACGTGGGTCACGGGGAAAACGTACAAACTCCGTACAGACAGCACCCGCGGTTGGGATCGAACCCGGGTCTCCGGCGCTTCAAGCGCTGTAACGCGGCAACTCTACCGCTGCGCCACCGTGACCGCCCTTGGTTTTCCTTCCTGCTGAAGGGTGTGTTATTAGTTGTGGTAGTGATAGAGTCATACAGTAAGTTCATAAGTTCATGAGATAGGAGCAGAATTAGGCCATTCGGCCCATCAAGTCTACTCCGCCATTCAATCACGGCTGATCTATCTCTCACTCTTAACCCCACTCTCCTCCCTTGTCCACATAATCCCTGAACCCGTACTCGTCGAGAATCTATGTATCTCTGCCTTAAAAATATCCACTGACTTGGCCTCCAGGAGGTGGCGGAGATTTCGGAGGATTATGTGTTGTATGCAACGGCTGATGGAATGGAAGGTGAGGACTAGGGGGACTGCCTCTGTTGCGATTAGGGGTAGTTGGAGCAAGGGCGGAGCTGCGGGGTACCGAGGAGGCACGAGTGAGGGCCTCATCGATGATGGGACAGGGAAAACCCCCGTTCCCTAAAGAATGAGGACATCTCGGGTGTCATCAACAGGCAGGCCAATGGATTTAGCTTAGATGGGTGCAATACTTGGCTCACCTTCTTCTTGCCTATGGCGTGCACAGCCTAAAGTTGTAGGCCGGTGATGGGCTTGTTCTTGCGTGGAGGGTGCGGATTCTGTTCAGAGTCAGCCATTGCTTGCGATGGAGGTCAATACCCAGTGGTTTCACTGTGGGGTCTGCGATGACCTCTCCATTGTTGGTGTTGGCCTCTTCCCAGGCTCAGCCTTGGAGTCAACGTCGTCCAGGGATTCAAAGGAAGACCAGGGTTTGCGGGACTTCAGGCACATGTTGGGAAGATTGTTCAAGTCAGGGAAGGTCAGGGTTAGCCTCGATGGTGCACCAATCTGTCAACATCCTCTCCCTTCTGCGTATGCTGGGAGGGGCGATATGAGAGAGGGCAGGGAGCCACGGCAAAGGTGTTGACTGAAGTGTCCCTGTGATGACCCGCATTGCAGAGTTAACGACAGTGCCAACTCGTTTGGGTGTAGCAGCAATTAGCCCATGCTAAACTCAGCTATTGAGTAAACTAGGGCTAAGCTTGTGGCATGGAGGGTGTATGCATTGGATCCCCAGTTTCCTGACGATGTTGACCCTTGCTTTGAATTTATCAGCCACTCTCTTCAGGTGTCACGATAGGTGAGGTGATCTAGGGTGACTCCGAGTTTTCCAGGTGTGGCAGAGGTTCACCTGCACCTCCTCCAACCTCATCTACTGCATCCGCTGCTCTAGGTGTCAGCTGCTCTACATCGGTGAGACCAAGCGTAGGCTTGGCGATCGCTTCGCCCAACACCTCCACTCAGTCCGCATTAACCAACCTGATCTCCCGGTGGCTCAGCACTTCAACTCCCCCTCCCATTCCCAATCCGACCTTTCTGTCCTGGGCCTCCTCCATGGCCAGAGTGAGTCTCACCGCAAATTGGAGGAGCAGCACCTCATATTTCGCTTGGGTAGTTTACACCCCAGCGGTGTGAACATTGACCTCCAATTTCAGGTAGTCCCTGCTTTCTCCCACCTTCCCCTCCCCTTCCCAGCTCTCCCACAGCCCACTGCCTCCACCTCTTCCTTTCTTCTTTCCCCCCACCACCCCCACATCAGTCTGAAGAAGGGTCTCGACCCGAAACGTCACCTATTCCTTCGCTCCATAGATGCTGCCTCACCCGCTGAGTTTCCCCACCATTTTTGTCTACCTTCAGGGTGACTCCAAGGTACTTGGGGAATTCTTTACTCTTCACCGGCTTACCACAAAAGTACACTCGGAGCTCTGCATTGCTGAGCCGACTGTTGAGGTGAAAGGCAATGACAGTTGCCCTAGAAACAAACAAATAGATGGGTGCAAAACTTGACGTGAACACAACAGGCTAAAAGGCCAATTCCGTGCTGTACTATAATTAGGTGAAGCAGATTTAAACTAATGGGTGCATGAATTGAAAGAGAGGATTTTCTTTTTCCCCAGTGAGTCAAAAATCTGAAACTCAATGCCTGAACGCCTGATGAAGGATTATTTTAATCCATTTTAAATAACCACTGTAATTTAAAGTAATTTAATCTATCGCAGTCGCTGCCTCAAAAAGGCAGCCAAAATAGTAAGATTAAACGAGAACTTACCAGTTTGAAGTTTGATCTTGATTTTATGAGGAGTTACGATGAGCGATTACGTGAAGAAGGGCCGTCCGTCTGCGTGCGCGTCAATCTTCAAAGCAGCGGTGTTAAATCACAGATAAAGAGAAGACCTGAGAATAGTAAGATTGTGAAGAAACTAGGACTTCCATATGACCTTGATAGTATGAGGGTGGGAGCGGTGGGCACGTAATCGCCCATCGTAACTCCTCATAAAATCAAGATCAAACGTCAAACTGGTAAGTTTTCATTTAATCTTACTATTTTACTTCGGAGTCACATGAGTGACTATATGAAGATTTCAAAGCTCTGTGATTTCATGCCGGTTACGAATCCAGGCGTCTCACACTAAATGAATTGACCGTGGATGAGTATAGTTCTAAAAGCATTCAGGCATAACGTAGTTAAGTAATGACACTTGAAAATGTTTTTTTTTTAATAGTTACCCCTCCCAACCTGGGGGAAATAGGAAAGAACTTAAAACGGTACGTGCAAACACCCCCGGTCCGGTTATAGGTTTATTGTAAAACCGGTGGAATATCCGTTCATTCGCTCATCCTGCAGACACTAGGATGTCGTCGAGGGGCACGTCCATTGCTCTTGCTGCCGATGTAGATGCAGCCCTGGTGGAGTGAGATTTTAAAATGTCAATGTTCCCTCCCGCTTCCGCCATTACCTCCTTTAACCATCTGGAGATGGTTTGTGTTGATACCTTCTGATAAGGTTTTTTGTGACTAATCAGGACCGATTGCTCAGAGCCTCTGAGGCTCTTCGTAACTCTCAGATAATGATGGAAGTATGTTACCACACATAACCGTGGGTCCTCCGGATGTGCCAAGAGCTCTATTTTTATCACTGGCATTCCTGGCCTGCTCTGTTTTATCAGGTCCCTGATGACAAAAGTTATCTTGTTGAAATTGGTGGTCCTGTAGTCCAGTCGCAACTTATGCAAAGTCTGGACTCTCTGTGCTGTTACCAGTGCCATCAGCATGACCACCTTCAGGGTGAGTTTTGATAATGGTAAGGCCATCGGCGGTCCGCACTGTCGAAGTAGAGTTAGCACCACGCTCACATCCCAGGTGTCCATGTACCTTGGCCTTGGAGGTATAGAATTGTAAATACCCTTCATAAATTTGATTATGAGAGGGTACGTTCCTATGGACCCGTGCCCTGCCTCCAGCATGAAATAGGAGGATAGTGCGCTTCTGGCACTATTGATTGCATTATAGCTTAATTTATGGTCATAATACAGGGTGGATAGGAACTCTAGTACATCCGTGATCCGAACTGTGTCGTATGAAATTTTGTTGGCATTGCAGAACATTTCCCACTTCTTTATATGTTAGATGTACTGGTTTTTAGTACTGTCCCTCCACACTGTAGTGATCACATCCACAGTTCGTTCGGACAGTCCAAGACCTCCTCAGAATCTGCAAACCAATAAATTAATTCGGTCATGTTGTGGATGATTGCTCCCTGTAATTGGGTCCAATAGGAGGTCCCTGCTCTTGGGTACAGCCATTAATGTCTGGGTTATAATTCCCAAGATTTTCGGGGACCAGGCTTGTGTAGGCCAATCTGGCACTACCAAAATGCCTGTGGCTTTGTCTTGCTTGATTTTTGTCAAGCACCGGCTGATGAGACAAAATGGAGGAAATGCATACATAAACATTCCTTCCCAATTGAGGGAGAAAGCATCCACTGCCACTGCTCCTGGATCCGGCTCCCAGGACACATATCTAGGTAACTGATGGTTTCGTCTGGATGCAAACAGGTCAATTTCTGGAATGCCAAATCGTGTGGTTATTTCGTTAAATACTGCACGATTCAACATCCATTCTGTGTTGTCATTAAATATCCGTGACCTGGCATCTGCCACCGTGTTATATCTACCTGGTAGATAGACAACCGTGACCCAAATATCTCTCTTGATACACCAGTGCCAAATGAGATTTGACAATTTGTCACAAGATACAGATTTAACACCACCCATGTGATTGATATATGCCACCGCTGTAGTGTTCTCTATCTGAATCTGAACATGTACATGTTGCATGTTCCTACAGAAAGTATTGAGCCCATAATGTGCCGCCAACAATTCTAGGTAATTGATTCCATGTTGTTGAAGAATGACAGACTCCTGCTCATTCCATCTGCCCCCACAGCTCTTGACTGTGTCAGTGGCTCCCCTTCCTACACAGCTTGCATCGGTTTGTAGGACCATCGATGGGGTTTCGAACAAGATTTCCCTTGAACTATGACATATGTTTCATCATCCACCATTGTAATCCACCATTGGCCTCAGATGGCAATCGCATAGGTTTGCCAAATTGACCCGAGTGGGATCTGAGTGCTCGTTCCTTTGCTCGTTGTAAATTTTGGTAATGCAATGGCCCATAACGTACTGCTGGAAATGCAGCTACTAATTTGCCAATCACACTCGCTGTCTGCCTGACAGACGGCTTATATAAGGTCATTGCAGGCTTTTGTTAGATCTAGTTGTTTGCCCCTGGGCAACGTCACCAACATATGAACCGTGCTAATTGTAAACCCCAGGTAATCAATAACTCTGGTAGGTGTCAATTTTGATTTAACTGGATGAATGAGGAAACCGTTTCTCAAACATGGTTTTAGTTGCTATGACTGATGATTCTGCCAATTCTTTGGTGACTCCAAAAATAAAAATGTCATCCAAATACGCCATGACTATGTGATTCCGAGACCGTAATAGACCCAGAATTGGTTTCAGTAGTTTTGTGAATAGTCTGGGGGCTGACGTCAGCCCATTTGGCAGTGCATTGTATTGCCATTATTGACCCATCCAATTAAACTTCAAATATCTCCTGTAGTCTTTGTGGATAGACACCGAATAGTATGCATCCTTAAGGTCGATGCATGCCATGTAACCCTTTTTGGAAACCAACTGAATAGCTGTTCCAAAACTATCCATTTTGAAAGGTTTATAGTGCACATATGTATTGAGTTCCGTAAGATCTAAAATGATACGACACCCTCCATCTTTCTTCTCTTTTGAGAAAATATTGGATATGAATTGGTGAGGTTATGTATGTGACCTTTCAATTACATTTTTGTCAGATAAAGTTACAATTTCTTTCTGTATATCCATGGTTTCTTGGTGAGAGAAAACATATGTGCGATTAGATGAATGTTGTGTGGGTGGTAATGAATACAAATTGAACTCAATTTTGAACCGTTGTGTACTGTGCAGAATAAACAGATCCGTCGTGACCCAACACCATTCATTCAAGAAGTATTTCAACCTTCCTCCCACTGGAGGAACGTGAGGCCTGTCTGTAATGTTCCCCAAGGAACTGGTTTGACTCACCTCTGACGTTACTGGCGGTATGGCGCTGGTTTCCGTTCGCGAGGTTTGGAAGGTTGAGCTGGTGGTTGCTCTCTCCGCATCCTCGCTGTGAGCCGGCTGGGGCCTGCCCCAAAAAAAGACCTTGATGATTCTTGTGTTGGTCTTCCACCAGTGCCTGGCCCGCTGGGCGTGAATCGCCCGGAGCTGTAAGGGTGCATCCTTTGAGATGGACCCTTTTGAGTGGTCTAGCCTCTGTTTATGAGGCGGACTGTTTTTGCCTCATCGTCCAAATCCCGTACCTGCCTCGGCAGGTCTTCCCCAAACAGGTAGTTTACTGGTTGGACATTACTGGCCTTGCATAGCACAGCAAAGTGTGAGTTAATTGTTGGCCTTATTGCGTTCTTTCGCAAGCAATTTATCTCGAAATGGGCATTGCATAATAATGCCATTGTGTCTTGCTCTCTATTGCTGAGAAGTCCTCCTTCAACTCCTCCTGCGAATGATGTTATGCCAGAAGCCACTAATTTTAATACTTTTTTGGAATTTCATCTCCTGATTCCTGATAGTTGGTCCAATCTGTCCCCAGATGGCATGATTTACAGCTTGGACATTTAGGGAAGCACAGTTAGCAGGGGGGGGGGGGGGGGGGGGTACCTATTCATGGTTTCTTCCATGGCCAGGTCTTTTAACTGATGGCCTGCTAAGTAATTGATGTTGCTGGCCAGATCTTCATCCAGGGAAGCACCCAGTGGCGTTGTAATGGCAAACCTGGATGACTGCAGAGGCACTTCCTCTCCACGTCCCTGGGAATGTTCCCCCACTGTGCATCCATATTCCGATTCAGGATAATGTCTCCCTGATGAACTTCCACCTTCCATGGGGAAGACATTGTGCTGCCCTATATAAGAGGCTGCTGGCACGGTCTGCTGTGGAGACCAGTGCTGATACTGCTCCCTCCTACGGAGCAGATCATTGTGGAGCAACTTCTCCCCAAGTTGCTCCATGTGGGAGAGTCGTCCACGGATGCTCCCCGTTGAGGGAGGGTATCCCTCTTCCCCGGACTCATCTGAGTCAACGGGTCTGGTAGAATTATGTGTGGCTTTATGCCCCGCCGGGACCACGCAATGTCGGCGAAAGAGACTGTCGCCCGCTACCCGGAATACCGCGGTCTTCGGTAGCCGACTTCCCCGCGGACCGTCTCTTTACTTTGGACATCTCGGGTTCCTGAAAATACAACAATTTTCACACCCGCAAAAGACCGCAGATACGTTTTAAAATCCTTACCTGCCACTTTTTAAACGTAACCGCTGGGAGGCCGCAGCACCCCTGCCAGTCGGTCGTTGCGCGTAGCTTTCTGACGTAATGACGCACACGCAGACGGACGGCCCTTCTTCACATAGTCACTCACGTGACTCTGAAGTAAAATCATCAAGGACCCGCACCATCTCACCACTGCCATCAGGAAGAAGATACAGGAGCCTGAGAACAGTAACGTCCAAATGCGGGCAGGTGGGACCAGTGTAGATGGGACATGTTGGCCGGCTTAGGCAAGTTGGGCCGAAGGCCCTGTTTCCACGCCGTGTCACTCAATGACTCTGCCAAGCTAAGACAATTCTCCTGTGTTAAAACATTACTGCTTACCTCTAATGACTGTGCAACGGGTGGGAGATTGCAACCTTCACGTGGTCCGCCCTGTTTTGACGAATGCAATCAACCCGGCGTGCACAATCAAATAAGAACTTTAGGCTGTGCTCACCATACGCAAGAAAAAAAGGAATGAGCAATCTTAAATTTTATTTTCTCTACAATGCAGTGAAAATCTGGCAATAACTATCCATTTTATTTGGTGTGGTATGGTATGGTACGGTATGGTATGATATGGTACGGTATGGTATGGTATGGTACGGTATGGTATGGTACGGTATGGTATGGTATGGTATGGTATATACGGTATGGTATGGTATGGTATGATACGGTATGGTATGGTATGGTATGATACGGTATGGTATGGTATGGTACGGTATGGTATGGTACGGTATGGTATGGTACGGTATGGTATGGTATGATACGGTATGGTATGGTATGGTACGGTATGGTATGGTGGTATGGTATGTACGGTATGGTATGGTATGGTACGGTATGGTATGGTACGGTATGGTATGGTACGGTACGGTATGGTATGGTACGGTATGGTATGGTATATGGTATGGTATGGTATGGTATGATACGGTATGGTATGGTATGGTATGGTATGGTATGGTATGGTATGGTATGGTACGGTATGGTATGGTATGGTACGGTATGGTATGGTATGATACGGTATGGTATGGTATGGTATGATATGGTATGGTATGGTATGGTATGGTATGATATGGTATGGTATGGTACGGTATGGTAGGGTATGATACGGTATGGTATGGTATGGTATGGTACGGTATGGTATGGTATGGTATGGTACGGTACGGTATGGTATGGTATAGTACTTTATTTGTTTACTGAGGTACACTGAAATTCATTTTTACAATACAATACAATTATTTATTGTCATTTGAACCTCAAATGAAGTTCAAACGAAATTTGGTTTCTGCAGACATACAACAAGAAGTCACACAACCAACACAATTTACAGAAACATCCATCATAGTGAATCTCCTCCTCACTGTAATGGAAGGCAAAGTCATTGTCTCTCCCCTCTGTTCCATTCTTCTCCCGATGTTAAAGCCCCCGGTGGGCGATGGCAAGACCCCCGGCCGTTATTATATACAGTCCAGTACAAGTATCACCATACATAATCACATAGAGATACGGTACATTGTGGTGGTTGGACCACTAGCTACACAAACACTCAGGGGGGGGGTGGGGGGTGGGGGGGGTGGGGGGGGGGGGGGGGGGGGGGGGGGGGGGGGGGGGGGGGGGGGGGGGGGGGGGGGGGGGGGGGGGGGGGGGGGGGGGGTCACGTGACTGTGCAATGGCAGGGAAGAGTTGTCGGGGTATAGGGGTGTGTACCGGGGACCACTCTCCCTGTCTCATTGAGCTGACTGGCTCTCATCTCTCTTTGGGTGAGTGTCCTGGCACCTCAGCAGGGGCTCAGCTCGAGCCCATGAGGCTACAGTCTTGCAGCAGCAACAACAACATCTTTGTGTTACATGGACAATAGGTGCAGGAGGAGGCCAGTCGGCCCTTCGAGCCAGCACCGCCATTCATTGTGATCATGGCTGATCGTCCCCAATCAATAACCCGTGCCTGCCCTCTCCCCATATCCCTCGACTCCACTAGCCCCTAGAGCTCTATCTTAAGGGCCTGTCCCATGAGCAAGTGCGACCAAACCGGAAGCGGGGGCCGCGCGGAGGTCGAGTGATCCCCGTACAGGGCCGGTCCCACCAGCATGCGTCTGCAGGCGGCGAGCTCGAGCAAACCGGAAGCGGGGGCCACGCGGAGGTCGAGTGAGTGGCGTGAAGTTCGAGCGAAGTCTGCGGGAAGTTCGCGCGTGACGTACGGCGTCAAGACGCTGCGTATTGCGTCAAGACGCTGCATCAAGGCGGCTGCGGGCCGGCAGGCCGTTGCCGCGCGGAATTTTTGAACACGGTCAGTTTTTCGGAGCCCCGCGCGATGTCGGGACCAGCTCCGCACAACTCCATACGGTTCCAGCGATCGAAGTGGGACCGGCCCCGCGAGGCCATACGGCTCAAGTGACCACGTTAAGTCGCGCTTGCCGCATGGAGTCACATGCTCGTGGGACAGGCCCTTAACTCTCTCTTAAATCCATCCAGTGACTTGGCCTCCACTGCCCTCTGTGGCAGGGAATTCCATAGATTTACAACTCTCTGGGTGAAAATGTTTTTTCTCACCTCAGTCTTAAATGGCCTCCCCTTCATTCTAAGACTGTGGCTTTATTCTAAGACTTTGTGTTAGAGGACCAATGTGTATGTATTTCAAACCGATTATGCCTGAATAAAGTTTATTCACGACGTTTGGTGCCTCCACAACATCTTAGATAAGCATCTCAGATACAGGACAAGTGTGCAGCAGCAGTGTAGATCTGCTCTGCAGAATACTAACACACACATGCCATACACCATTCGGATATATGATCCAGTCCGGGTTTTACCATACAGTCACCATATATTACTAGCGCTTCCAGACACTAGCGGGTAGTCGGGATGAAGCCACAGTGGTGACAACTTGTAGTGTAACTTTATTATATGCTAATAAACTTGTTGGATTGCTACTTTGCCGAGGGCCGCCAGCGTGAATCTCCGCCCGGCGCGGCCTGGGGACTTCGGGAGCCGCGGACTCGGGTGGGAAGCGGCGGCTGTTTTGGAGGTCCAAGCCGCTGAGGTTGTCCTCCCGTTCCGACGTCGGAGTTCCAACATCGCGGCGAGCGGGCCTGAGTGGCGCGCTGCCCGTAGCGGCGACTGTGGAGGGCTCCGCAGGCCCCGACCACGGGGGAACAACAGAGGAAGATGCCTTCCCTCACAGTGGGAAACTTTTGATTCTGCGGTGTGGGGATGTTTTATGTTGGACTCTATCGTGTGTTGTGTTCTTTATTTTATTGTATGGCTGTATGGTGAACACATTTCACTGTGCCAACTGGCACATGTGACAAATAAATGTATCTTGTACCTTGTGTATCTACTTGGAGTATTTGTTCATAGGTCTACAAGCAGCACTCTGAGACAGTGTACAGATTCGCCCGTTTGGTGCCATTTTCAGATCCCGGTTGGTGTATGTGCAGGGATCTTGACCAGACCATGAAGGCCCGTTGCCCTGGCGACGTTGCAGGGTCGGCCTGGCCAAGCATAGCCTTTCGCAGTTTGCTCTCTACTAAAAGAAGCTGAGGGTTAGGAGACATTTTCAGTTAAATTCCCATGAAATTCTATCATAAACAAGCATGTCATAGATTCCTGGAGTGATACAGCGTGGAAACAGGCCCTTCACTGGCCAACAAGTCACACCTACCGTAGTCCCACCTGTCCGCGTTTGGTCTATAACCCTCCAAACCTGTCCTATCCATGTGCCTGTCTAAAGGGCCTGTCCCACGAGCATGCAACTCAATGCGGCAAGCGCAACCTAACGTGGTCGCTTGAGCCGTACGGCCTCGCGGGGCCGGTCCCACTTCGATCGCCGGAACCGTATGGAGTTCTGCGGAGCTGATCGCGACATCGCGCGGGGCTCCGAAAAACTGACCGTATTCAAAAATTCCGCGTGGCAACGGCCAGCCGCCTCGACGCCGTACGTCATGCGTGAACTTTCCGCGGACTTCGCTCGAAATCCATGTCACTCACTCGACCTCCGCGCGGCCCCCACTTCTGGTTTGGTCACGCTTGCCGCATGCAGTCGCATGCTCGTGGGACAGGCCGTTAACTGTTTCAAGAGACAATAGGTGTAGGAGTAGGCCATTCGGCCCTTTGAGCCAGCACCGCCATTCAATGTGATCATGGCTGATCATCCCCAATCAGTACCCCGTTCCTGCCTTCTCTCCATATCCCCTGAACGTTTCTTAAACGTTGGGATAATCCCAGCCTCAACTACCTCCTCTGGCAGCTTGTTCCATACGCCCACCACTCTTTGTGCGAAAAAGTTACCCCTCAGATTCCTATTAAATCTTTTCCCCTTTACCTTAAACCTCTGTCATCTGGTCCTCGATTCCCCTACACTGGGCAAGAGACTGTGCATTTACCCAAGCGATTCCTCTCATGTTCTTATACGCCTCTTTAAGATCGCCTCTCATCCTCCTGCGCTCCATGGAAGAGACTCCTAGCCTAATCAACTTCTCCCTGTAGCTCACACCCTCTAGTCTTGGTAACATCCTCGTAAATCTTCTCTGTACCCTTTCCAGCTTGACAATATCTTTCCTATAACACGGTGCCCAGAACTGAACACAATATTCTTAATACGGCCTCACCAACGTCTTATACAATTGCAACTCCATTCTCAATACTTTTTGATCATCTTATCTACCTGTGACTCGACCTTCAAGGAACCATGCACCTGTACTCCTAGATCCCTCTGCTCTACAACACTACCCAGAGGCCTACCATTCACTGTGTAGGTCCTGCCCTTGTTCGACATCCCAAAATGCAACACCTCACACTTCTCTGTATTAAATTCCATCCACCATTCCTCCGCCCACCTGGCCAATCGATCCAGATCCAGATCCTGCTGCAATCGTTCACAACCATCTTCACTATCTGCAAAACCACTCACTTTTGTATCATCAGCAAACTTGCTAATCTTGCCCTGTATGTTCTCATCCAAATCATTGATGTAGATGGCAAACAGTAACGGGCCCAGCACCGAACCCTGAGGCCCACCACTAGTCACAGGCCTCCAGTCTGAGAAGCAACCTTCCACCATCACCCTCTGCTTCCTTCCATGGAGCCAATTTGCTATCCATTCAGCTATCTCTCCTTGGATCCCATGCGATCTAACCTTCCAGAGCCTACCATGCGGAACCTTGTTGAAAGCCTTACTGAAGCGATGCAGGGAGTGTTGTAGACAGCGCGGAAACAGGCCCTTCGGCCCACCGAGTCCTCACCGACCAGTGATCCCTGCACATTAACGCTATCCTACACACACCGGGGACAATTTACATTGATACCAAGCCAATTAACCTACAAACCTGCATGCCCTTGGAGTGTGGGAGGAAACCGAAGAACTTGGAGAAAACCCACGCAGGTCACGGGGATAATGTACATTTTTCAACATATTCTGATCCCACACGTCTTTGGGGTGTGGGAGGAAACTGGAGCAATCCCGTAGTCATTGGGAGAACGTGCAAACTCCACACAGACAGCACTCGAGATCAGGATCAAACCCAAGGCTCTGGCGCTGAGAGAATGCAGCAACTCTACTGCTGCGCCACCGTGCTGCCCTTGAAAGCACCACCTTCTCTCTCAGGTGCATATAAATACCTAACAGGCACCATTTTGAAAAGAGCAGGGAATTTCCTCCTAGAGGCTGCAGGCAATATTGATCTCAACTACTGTCATCAAACGAGTTTGTTGATATTATTAAGGGCAGCACAGAGTTACAGCTGGTAGTGCTGCATTCTCTCAGCGCCAGAGTCTCAGGTTTGAACCTGATCTCGAGTGCTGTTCGCGTGAAGTTTGCACGTTCTCCCAATGACTAGGGTGTTGCTCCAGTTTCCTCCCACATCCCAAAGACATGCGGGTTTGTAGGTTGGATGGTCTCTGTAACATTGTGGGAGTTGATGAAAAAGCGGAATAACGTATAACTAGCGTGAAAGAATATCGGCGTGGACTCGGGCCGAAGGGCCTGTTTCCGTCCTGTTTCTTACAATCAATTAGATCTTTCCACCTAATGGCACAGATAGGGTAGACAGTCAGAACCTTTTTTCCCCAGGGTGGAAATATCAAACATTAGAAAGCATAGCTGTAAGGTGAGAGGGGAAGATTTGAAAGGAAACTTGATCAAGTGGGTCCCTGTCACACGAGAGGCCTGGTCCCCCAACGCAACCCGTTCCACCAATGCAATATTCCACCACTCACCCATAAACCCCAACTGCGCAGAGGCGGCTCATCTCCCCTTATCCCCCAGAACTCCCTCCCCCTCCTCTTCAGCCTCCCTGTTGTTAAACTTTAAAACTCGCTGGCAGGACTCAGTGTTCTGTGATTGCAACATTGTTGCGGGCAGGGCCAGCAAGGATTTGGATCCCATTGTGACGTCATAGCTGTAACTGCCAGTGCAGATGGAAGACATTTTTCTCAAAGTGGGATTTTGTAAAGTTAAAAATGTGAATAACTTGTAAAATATAACACCAATCTGATACACCACAACACAGGACAATTGTGAGTAAGTTGGTCCAAAAATTGTAGCGCTATCGTGTACCGTTTTGGCGTAGTTCCGGGATCACATAGGCAGTTGGGCACACAAACACACACACGTATAGAAACAAACAAGATGCGAGTTTTAGTAATATACTAGACCAAGTACGTTAGGGTCTGCTACCCCAACACACCCGTTCCCGACCCGTAGCCCCCAAAGGAGGCGTGGTCCTCCAACTCAAGCTGTTCCCGAACGTAAGTGAAGCTGATCACTGCTAGCCGAGCCATTGTGACGTCATCAGTTGAAGCTGGTCGTTTTAAATTCAAAGTCTTTTGATTTTTTTAAACTTTTAATCAGTAACTAATCGAGAATAAGTCGAGAAATAAAGCATAAAATGTTCAGTGAAGGCGTTCTCTGCCTCGAGGGGAAAAATGTCAATCAGAATATGTAATCATTACCCCGTAGTGTTTTTGCGAAGATGTAAAGACAACCACATATACACCCACATATACACAGGTACAAGATCACAGTTTAATAAGTATATGATACAGGTGCACCAGGCAGTGAAGAAAGAGAATGGCGCGTGTTGGTCTTTATAACAAGAGGAATCGAGTATAGGAGCAAAGAGGTCCTTCTTCAGTTGTATAGGGCCCTAGTGAGACCACACCTGGAGTAATGTGTCCAGTTTTGGTCCCCTAATTTGAGGAAGGACATTCTTGCTATTGAGGGAGTGCAGCGTAGGTTTACAAGGTTAATTCCCGGGATGGCGGGACTGTCATATGCTGAGTAAATGGTGGCTATGCTTGTACACTCTGGAGTTTAGAAGTATGAGAAGGAATCTTATTGAAATATCTAAGATTATTAAGGGTTTGGACATGCTAGAGGCAGGAAACATGTTCCCGATGTTGGGGGAGTCCAGAACCAGGGGCCACAGTTTAAGAATAAGGGGTAAATCATTTAGACCCGAGACGAAGAAACACATTTTCTCACAGAGAGTTGTGAGTCTGTGGAGGTCGGTTCTCTGGATACTTTCAAGAGAGTGCTAGATAGGGCTCTTAAAGATAGCGGAGTCAGGGGGGTATGGGGAGAAGGCAGGAACGGGATACTGATTGGGGATGATCAGCCATGATCACATTGAATGGTGGTGCTGGCTCGAAGGGCCGAATGGCCTCCTCCTGCACCAATTGTAATATAATATAAAATATAATGAAATGATATAGATATAGATAGATATGTGGGGCAAGTCTTTTTCAACTTAGAATTTGGTGAGTACCTGGAACACACTGCCAGAGATGGTGGTGGAGGCAGATATGATAGTGGCATTTAAGACATTTTTAATGTAATCATTTTGATCCTCATTGAAACTTTCAGAATAGTGAAAGGCCTGGATAGAATGGATGTGGAGAGGATGTTTCCACTGGTGGGAGAGTCTAGGACCAGAGGTCACAGTCTCAGAATTAAACGGCTCTCTTTTAGAAAGAAGGTGATGAGAAACTTCTTTAGTCAGAGGGTAGTTAATCTGTGGAACCTATTGCCACAGAGGGCCGTGGAGGCCAAGTCAGTGGATATATTTTAAGGCAGATTCTTGATTAGAACGGGTGTCAAGGGTTAAACATAGAAACATAGATGCAGGAGGAGGCCATTTGGCCCTTCGAGCCTGCACCACCATTCATTGTGATCATGGCTGATCATCCACAAATGGGGGGAAGGCAGAAAAATGGGATCAGGAGGCAGAGATCAGTCATGATTGAATGGCGGGGTAGACTCGATGGGCTGAATGGCCTAATTCTACTCCTATTACTTGAAGGTGAACGTAAAGAATGGAGGGATATACCTGTAGATCATGTACAGTTGTTCTTGGGCTCATGTTTGGTGTGGACATTGTGGGCCATAGGGTTCCTGTGTGTCCTCCATGCTCCAATCACTATCACACTGGCACAAGCGAGATCTTACTTTGCAAGGACTAACTACCATTCCCATGATAGAATCATATATGACTTTGTAGAGTCATAGAGTTGTGCAGTGTGGTAACAGACCATTCGGCCCAACTTGCCCACACCGACCAACATCTCCCAGCTACACTAGTCCCACTTGCCTGCATTTGGCCCATATCCCTCTAGACCTGTCCTATCCATGTACCTGTTGAAATGTTTCTTAAACATTGTGTATCTGGAAACAATTGTAAATGAAGTCTCAAACTGAGAAATTTGTCTCTCCTATTGCTAACAATCCCTCGTTTAAACCGTCTACTTTAGATAAGCCGTCTGTGCAATTGAAAAGCCTAGGAATTAAAATGGTGGGAGACCTCTATATGCAGGCGACTTTCCTCTCTTTTCAAGAACTACAGCAGAATGATCATTTGAGAACAAGCAATTTTTTTTAGATATCTTCAAATCCGCGATTATATAAAAACACACACACAAGACTGTTGTTTCATGGGTCCAGATATATTAGACGATTGTTTGAATAGACATGCCGACACAATGGGAAATTATACACATTATATAATTATAGACATTATACAATGGGAAAGAATGGGAATCAAAACGCTCGAAGATCTGGATGAATTGAGGAATTTACTATCATTTCAACAACTACAACTGAAATATAATTTGAAAAATAACCAATATTTTAAATATCTTCAAATTTGTGATTATCTGAAAAAACACACAAAAGACTATCATAATATGCCTTTCGACTTATTGGATGAAGCAATGAAGACAAAGGCGGAATCAGCTAATTTAATATCGTACCTATATAATATCATTTTAAACATAGAAATACCCTCAACAGATGGAATTAGAAAAGATTGGGAACAAGAATTAGCCATAAAAATCTCAAAAGAGACCTGGGATAATCATTTACTACAGGTGCATAAATGTTCGATCAACGTACGATATACGCTCATCCAATTTAAAACATTACATAGATTATATTATTCAAAAACTAAATTAAATAAAATCTTCCCTAATGTTTCACCAATCTGTGATAAATGCCTGTGTCAAGAAGCTACCATAGCGCACTCTTTTGTTTTTTGTACAAAAATCCAAAAATTCTGGTGTGAAATATTTGATATTTTTTCAAAATTAATCAAAATAAAACTAGTACCAAAACCAGAATGGATTATCTTCGGAATATCGGAAGGTAACCCTGAACTAAACGTGTTTATTTAATTACGGGCTAATAATGGGAAAAAAGCTTATACTTAAATTCTGGAAAAATGCGCCCACACCAACAATAAAAATGTGGACATCAAATATGTTTGAAACACTACATCTGGAAGAGATGAGATTCCTCTTAGCAGGTAAAGCAGACCAATTCCAAAAGACGTGGTCTATGTTTCTGGACCTATTACAAGTATGAGGTGCAATAGTAATTTAAATAAACAAATAAATAAATAAGTGGTATCAGGACCTGGTAACGGGAGGTAAAACAACAAAAACAGACTTGGTTGGTAGTCCCCTTTCTGCGGAGTTTAATGTTATAATAGAGCGATTGTTCCTATTTTCTTTTTCTTTCTTTTCTAGGATCTATTTTCTCACTTTACTTCCTTCTCTAACTTCTTTTCTAAGGGGCTTTCTTTTCCCAACACTCTTGCACTTCACGACTCTCGCGCACTTTCTTTACTTTCCTTACTTCTACCTTTTTCTTAAAGCTCAAAAAAAATGAAGCGGTACAAAAAATGTATTAAGATATATGTGTTGTGTAGTATTGTAATTTACCGTACTTCTAATAAAAATAAAATAAAATAAAAAAAATAAAAAAAAAGACATGCCGACACAAGTAAATTAATATCTTACATATATAACACTCTCTTAAATCTGGATACCTCACCTTCTGATAACCCACCTTGCGAACATGGGAAGACGAGTGGAGGTCAGGGGATATGGGGAAAAGGCAGGAACGGGGTACTGATTGGGGATGATCAGCTATGATCACATTGCATGGCAGTGCTGGCTCGAAGGGCCGAATAGCCTACTCCTGCACCTATTGTCTATTGTCTGTTGCCTCTGGGGAGTGCTGTAGAGCAGAGGGATCTACAGTTCCTTCCTACACATTCATTGTGTCAGTCCTGCCTTTGTTAGACCATCCAAAATGCAACACCTCACATTTTTTGGTATTACATTCCAGAATAATAAGTGTTTTAAAAACTCTTAAGAGTAAATAAAAACGATTTTGTGGTCTGTGGAGAACTTTGGCAGAGGTTTTGAATGGAACCATGCATTCATTGCTAATGTTTTTACACATCTTAATCCTGAAGAACATACTTTTTAATTCTTGGTTTAGTTAGGCCTCAGCAGTGCCAAAACTCTACATTTGTTAAAGCAAACTCACCTTGATGGCTCACCTCACAGTCCTTCTATTCTGGGGCTGTAGAAAGCATCTTGTCCGGTAAAATCTCGATCTGGTTTGGGAATACAGAAACATAGAAACACAGACAATAGGTGCAGGAGGAGGCCATTCGGCCCTTCGGCCCTTCGAGCCAGCACCGCCATTCATTGTGATCATGGCTGATCATCCCCAATCAATAACCTGTGCCTGTCTTCTCCCCATATCCCTTGACTCCACTAGCCCCTAGAGCTCTATCTAACTCTCTCTTAAATGCATCCAGGAACTTGGCCTCCACTGCCCTCTGTGGCAGGGAATTCCATAAATTCACAACTCTCTGGGTGAAAAGGTTTTTTCTCACCTCAGTCTTAAATGGCCTCCCCTTTATTCTAAGACTGTGGCTTTATTCTAAGACTTTGTGTCGTCCAACATTGGGAACATTTTTCCTGCATCTAGCTTGTCCAGTCCATTTATAATTTTATATGCTTCTATAAGATAACCCCTCATCCTTCTAAACTCCAGTGAATACAAGCCTAGCTTTTCAATCTTTCCTCATGTGACAGTCCCGCCATCCCAGGGATCAATCTTGTGAACCTACGCTGCACTGCCTCAATCACAAGGATGTCCTTCCTCAAATTAGGAGACCAAAACTGTACCCAATACTCCAGATGTGGTCTCGCCAGAGCCCTATACAACTGCAGAAGAAACAGCTCTGCCCAGGACAGGAAGGCTCTGCAGAGAGTACTGAATTTGGCCGAACGCACCATGGGAACTACACTCGTCCCCCTGCAGGACCTGTACACCAGGAGGGGCAGATCCAGAGCCAGCAAGATCATGAAGGCCCCCTACCACCCCAGCAACGGACTGTTCCAGCTGCCACAGTCAGGTGAGTTGAAGAGAGTTTATTGTCATGTGTCCAAGATAGGACAATGAAATTTTTGCTTTGCTTCAGCACAACAGAATATTGTAGGCATAAATACAGAACAGATCAGTGTGTCCATATACCATTGAATATATATATATACACACACTTAATTAAGCAGATAAAGTGCAATGGGCTATTAATGATCAGAGTTTTGTTTGAGTTGAGTTTAATAGCCTGATGGCTGTGGGGAAGCAGCTATTCCTGAACCTGGATGTTGCAGATTTCAGGCTTCTGTACCTTCTACCTGAAGGCAGCGGAGAGATGAGTGTGTGGCCAGGGTGGTGTGGGTCCTTGATGATACTGCCAGCCTTTTTGAGGCAGTGACTGCGATAGATCCCCTCGATGGTGGGGAGGTCAGAGCCGGGGATGGACTGGGCAGTGGTTACAACCTTTTGCAGTCTTTTCCGCTCCTGGGCGCTTAAGTTGCCGATCCAGGCCACGATGCTCTCTACTGTGCACCTGTAGAAGTCCGAGAGAGACCTCCTTGACATACCAAACGCCTCCGCTGTCACGTTGCGAAAACAGGGAGGATGAGACGGAGTTTCTTCCCACAGGCCATCAGGACTGTAAACTCTGATCTCATCAGGGTGTAAATACCGATGTGTCTTTTAAAAAAAGTGTAAATACTGGTTCTGTTCTGTTCTGTTGTTTGCACAATCTGCAGGCATTGCCACTTTCATTTCACTGTACATCTTGTATGTGCATGTGACAAATAAAGTTGACTGGACTTGAAAATAAAACATAATCAGTTCTTTTCTGCTCTAGTTTCCACTTTTATAGGCTGTGAAGAGCTACTTTTTGGAAGGGAGTTTAGTTTAGTTTAGTTTAGTTTAGTTTAGTTTAGTTTAGTTTAGTTTAGTTTAGTTTAGTTTAGTAGAACGAGGGGAGGATATTGAAACATACCGAATAGTGAAAGGCTTATATAGAGTGAAAGCGAAGAGGGTGGTGAATCTGTGGCATTCTTTGCCACAGAAGGCTGTGGAGCCAACCCAGTGGATATATTTAAGGCAGAGATGGATAGATTCTTGAATTGTACGGGTGTCAGGGGTTATGGGGAGAAGGCAGGAGAATGGGGTTAGGAGGGAGATATAGATCAGCCATGATTGAATGGCGGAGTAGACTTGATGGGCCGAATGGACTAATTCTGCTCCTATCACTTATGACCTTATGAGTTTAGAAATGCAGACCTGAAACAGGCCCTTCGGCCCTCTGAGTTCATGGCAACCAGCGATCTCCTACACACAGTAGGAACAATTTACAACCTTTACCAAACCAAATGCTTTCAAGAGAGAGTTAGATAGGGCTCTTAAAGATAGCGGAGTCAGGGGATATGGGTAGAAGGCAGGAACGGGGTTCTGATTGTGGATGATCAGCCATGATCACATTGAATGGCGGTGCTGGCTCGAAAGGCCGAATGGCCTACGCCTGCACCTATTGTCTATTGTCTATTGTTAATCAACCTACAAACCTGTACTTCTTTGCAGTGTGGGAGGAAACCCACGCAGGTCACGGGGAGAACATACAAACTCCGTACAGACAGCACCCGTAGTCAGGTTCAAACCCGGGTGTCCAGCTCAGCAAGGCAGCAGCACTACTCGCTGCGCCACTGTGCCACCCATTTGCTCCAACTAAGCTCGTAACTGCTTGGACTTGGAGGCATTGGTTTTGTCTTTTTGCACTATTATTGGTTGTTTTTTATGTGTACGTATGTGTTTCAAATCCTCGCCAAAACCCCAATATAAGAAACACACCTCTAGGACATTGAACGTACGTAAGCACTTTGTATTATTCGTCCACCACTGGGTCAATAGACCATAGACACTAGGTTCAGGAGGAGGCCATTCGGTCCTTCGAGCCAGCACCGTCATTCAATGTGATCATGGCTGATCATCCCCAATCAGTACCCCGTTCCTGCCTTCTCCCCATATCCCCTGACTCTGCTATCTTTGTCTTCTCTGGTGATGCTCTGCCAGGCCTGTATTGCAGCCATCTTTAGGTTATACGTGTTTTGGGGGCTAGTCTACTTCAGTTTTCTCTTCAGCATACAAAAAGCATGCTCAATTGGGTTCAGATCGGGTGATTGTGACTTGGCCACTCAAGAATTGACCGTTTTTTAGCTTTGAAAAACACCTTTGTTGCTTTAGCAGTACGTTTGGGATCATTGTCTTGCTGTAGAATGAACCGCCGGCCAATGACTTTTGAGGCATTTAGATAATAGACAATAGACAATAGGTGCAGGAGTAGGCCATTCGGCCCTTCGAGCCAGCACCACCATTCAATGTGATCATCCCCCCAATCAGTACCCCGTTCCTTCCTTCTCCCCATATCCCCTGACTGCTATTTTTAAGAGCCCTATCTAGCTCTCTCTTGAAAGCATCCAGAGAACCGGCCTCCACTGAGGCAGAGAATTCCACAGACTCACAACTCTCTGTGTGAAAAAGTGTTTCCTCGTCTCCGTTCTAAATGGCTTACCCCTTATTCTTAAACTGTGGCCCCTGGCTCTGGACTCCCCCAACATCGGGAACATGTTTCCTGCCTCTAGCGTGTCCAAACCCTGAATAATCTTATGTTTCAATAAGATCCCCTCTCATCCTTCTAAACTCCAGAGTGTACCAGAGAGCGCTGGCGCCGTCTTGTCTCTTTTCTTCTTGTGCTGTTTTGGTCTGTGTTTATTGTGTTTATTTGTATGTTTTTAGTGTACCTTTAGTTAAGCTTATGGGGAGAGGGTGAGGGAAATCTTTTTTATCTCTTTCTTTGACGGAGATGCAAATTATTAATCGTATCTCCGTCCGCACTGCGGCTTTAACATCGTGGAGCTGGCGGTGCCTTTGTTAGAGATCAACTGTGGGAGCTCCAAACGCAGCAGCTTCGACCACCCCGACTGCGGGAGTTTCAATTGCCCCGACTGCAGAAGTTTCGATCGCCCCGACTGTGGGAGTTTCCATTGCCCCAACTGCAGGAATTTCAATTGCCCCGACCGCAGAAATTTCGATCGCCCCGACTGTGGGAGTTTCCATTGCCCCAACTGTGGGAGTTTCCATTGCCCCAACTGCGGGAGTTTCAATTGCCCCGACCGCAGAAGTTTCGATCGCCCGGACTGTGGGAGTTTCGATTGCCCCGACTGCGGAAAGTTTCGATTGCCCTGACTGTGGGAAGTTTCCATTGCCCCGACTGCGGGAGAAAAGGAGGAAAGAAGGTATCAGTTATTCACTTTCCATCACAGTGGGGAATGTGAGGTCATGGTGATGATCAGCCATGATCACGTTGAATGGCGGTGCTGGCTCGAAGGGCCAAATGGCCTACTCCTGCACCTATTGTCTATTGTCTATAAAGTGCAGAATAGATCATTGTTAGCTCGGAGAAGGTGACAATGAAGCATACAGAGATAAAATGTCATCAGGGGGACAGTCAGACTGGTCAGAGAACTAGGAGGGATGGAGAGAGAGAGGGATAGCGAGAGTTACTTAGAAAAGTTCGCAAAGTCAATATGCATACCGCTAGGGTGTAAGCTGCTCAAGCTGTGAATATGCTCTTCTAAGCTTCCACCCAGTCTAGATCAGTCAATAAAACACTGAGTCAAGTACTGGAACAACTAATCTTCACTTTTGGATAGAACAAATTACCCTATACGATACCTAAACCACCAGAGGTTCGATCCTTGTATCTGCCTGGCCAAGCCCTTCAGCCTTGTGCAAGCAGAAACACTCCAAAAGGTCACGCAGTCCCAACGCTCTTCCAAAAGATTGACCAAGGACCTCGTGGGGGCTGCCTTTTATAGGTCCCCGAACCTTGAGGGGCCGAACTACATTGATGTGGTCTTCTTTACAATCCAATCAAACCTTAACTACAACAAGGCCTTATTGACAGTTACCAGACCAATAACATAATCCCCCATACATTGTTTCAGGAGAAGCTTTTAGAGGAAGCTAACAACTTGAATAATGCACCATTTACCCTGGAATTCAAAACAACCCTGCCAGGGCTTAACACTTTTTGCCAATCAACAAACAGCGGGGTAACAGTCTAGCAACATTATTTACAATATGTACAATGCGTTTGCAGTAATCCAATCATTTCAGTGCTTTTAAGTTTGTTTGAAGAGTTTCTATACATTTTATCAATTTAGGGGAAATGAGGAGAACACCTGGATCCTTCACCATCCTGCATATTATTCTGAGGCTCAGACTAATCGGCGCCATCCAAAGCCTGTAATTTTCCACTGACAAAGGTTACGCAATTCTGACAAATGCAGGTATCCTCCATTTTATGGTGTCTTTAATTTGGCCAATATTAATATTCCCCCGTTTTATCATTTATGATAACCCTCATCATTAATGATAACTCAAAATACAATAACGACTACACTTTAACAAATGTTCGAACAAAAGGATGCCGATGTATCTTTCCCCGAACTTCATCAAGCTTCCCGAGTTTGCATGGGCATACCGTGATGATTTCTATCTGATGAGTCTTCACCTCCCGAGTTTTCGTGGGCACGAATCCCATCCATCAATCTTGATAGTTCATCTGTGCTTGGTCCATAATAGAGCCGACAGTTCCTAAGAAACCCTGGGATGAAATAAGTTAGCAATCCATATTCACTGATGCTTTCCTATGCATTCCTGACATCCAAAGTCAACAACAGGCCTCTCTCTCTCTACACTGCTAGTAATCTATGATACAATCCTTCCCATACTATAATCAACGCTAACATGTAGTCAGTTATCGCCGCAGTCATATGGTGGTTTCCAATGTATTCTTAATGAAGGTTGCTCATGTAAATTTCAGCTGGGTTCGGTCCATATTTCCCTAATGGAGAGGCGTGACTCTCATTCAAAATAACCATGGGGAATGCCCCAATTCACTCAGCCTTTAATTTACTATTTTGAGTTTCAAGGTCTGTCCTACCCCTTTCCCATCCACAGCTTGTGGTCGATAAGCACAATTAAATCCAATTACTGTGGAATTCCCAGCTATTTAATTTCATCCATTTATTTCCATATGTTGTGGATCATTACTTTAAATCAAGCCAATTAAGAATGCCAGATCTAGGGACAATTTTTACACAGACAATAGATAATAGACAACAGACAATAGGTGCAGGAGTAGGCCATTCGGCCCTTCGAGCCAGCACCGCAATTCACTGTGATCATGGCTGATCGTCCCCAATCAGTATCCCGTTCCTGCCTTCTCCCCATATCCCCTGACTCCGTTATCTTTAAGAGCCCTATCTAGCTCTCTCTTGAAATATCCAGAGAAACCGGCCTCCACCAAGGCAGAGAATTCCACAGACTCACCACTCTCTGTGAGAAAATGTGTTTCCTCGTCTCCGTTCCAAATGGCTTACTCCTTATTTTTAAACTGTGGCCCCTGGTTCTGGACTCCCCCAACACCGGAACATGTCTCCTGCCTCCAACATGTATCCAAGCCCTTAACAATCCTATATGTTTCAATGAGATACCCTCTCATCCTTCTAATGATGATTATTACTACTACTACTATGTAGTAGTAGTAATAATAGTAATACTTAATAATAGTAGCCACTTTATTATCAAGGGTTAGATAAATTTCGATTCACCGGTCAAATACATCGACTCTGACAACAAGTGCCCACTCCCCTGGTACTTCTTCCAACCTAATCAACTTTTTTTTCTAGTACGTTGAACAGACTCACAGACAATAGGGGTTCTTCCTGTTCTCCTCCTACCACTGAGTAACTTTCTGGATGGTTAGTATCGACCTCTCCGAGGGGAACTCGTCATTTGAAATTTCAGTCCACCTCACCATTCCGCACCACTACCTTACGTTCTCTGTTAAATCCACACCGTAATTTCTGATATCCACTAGGTTCTGCCTTTTTCTTGATAGTCACTGAACAGTCCTGCCCCATCTCCCGATTGTTCTCCTATGGGTGAGACAAGAAAAGATGCCAAGTCAATAATCTATTCTCCAATTATTTTTTAAACTATTTCCCAGAAGTCATTTCCAAATACTTAATTTTTAAATCATGTCTCACAATTAATCAAAATTTGGGCGCAAAGTAGGTTTCACCGAACCACAGAGGAGGTTTCATTCCAGATTCCCACATTCGGTAAATTGGAGCAATGGTCTCTAGAGGCTATCTGTATTTCTTCAAATTTCTAAGAAGTCGTTCTTCTCTTTTCACTGGTGTCAATTATCATATCATGTTGGTAAGGTTGGACGTATCACGTTGGTAAGGTTTATGTATATAGACAATAGACAATAGGTGCAGGAGTAGGCCATTCGGCCCTTCGAGCCAGTACTGCCATTCAATGTTATCATGGCTTCTTTATCTTCTTTAATTTGCAGGAGCAGGAATATCACTATGAGGACCATTCTTCTCTTTCTGTTGGCCTCTCCTGAATTGTGAACGTTAAAGGGACAGGACAGTATCACTTCCTTCTCTCTGTTGGTCTCTGTTTCTGGGGAGCTACTTGGATGGAAATAATGGTTACACATGCTACCTGAGCTGTATCTTCTGCCCATTCTTGAGGGTCCACATACTCTTTGACCTCACTCCCCAGATAGTGGAAGTACTGTCCTGAAAGCACAACAACTCCACATAAAGTTATTAAACCAGTTTCCACTTGCTATGGAGCAGCATCCCTCTTCCCATCAGAACTGCCCCCTCTATCAACTCTTTTAAGTCGAGACTTATTTCTACTCACAAGCGTTTCTTGAGGTCCTCTGAGGGAGCGCTGTGTGTATGTATTAATGTATGTATTGTTGATCTATGCACCACTGTATGTAACACATTAGGACCTGCACTGATGTAAAGCACTTTGGTCAACGAGAGTTGTGTTTAAATGTGCTATAGAAATAAAATTGACTTGACTTGCTCCTATTCCTCATTCCTGCATCTCCTGCACAATAGATTCCTTTCTTCCTTTCTAAGTTCTTTTTAGTCTTTTTTCTTTATCTTCTGACACCAGCTCCTTTGCCTTTGTCCTTAGTTTCTTTATTGCCCCTTGATTTCTCCTCCACTGCTGTATTCTGTCTTCTGGAAGGGCACTCTTTACTCCAATGACCTAATTGTGTACAGATACAACAAGCTCCCAAATTTACAGTGTTCTTTGCTTTCAGATGCTTCTCTGGGCAGTTATAATATTGCTTACAGTTCCATAGAGGGAGTACAGAGAAGGTTCACCAGACTGATTCCTGGGATGGCAGGACTTTCATATGAAGAAAGACTGGATAGACTCGGTTTGCACTCGCTAGAATTTAGAAGATTGAGGGGGGATCTTATAGAAACTTACAAAATTCTTAAGGGGTTGGACAGGCTAGATGCAGGAAGATTATTCCCGATGTTGGGGAAGTCCAGAACTAGGGGGTCACAGTTTAAGGATAAGAGGAAGACTTTTAGGACCGAGATGAGAAAAACATTTTTCACAGAGAGTGGTGAATCTGTGTAATTCTCTGCCACAGAAGGTAGTTGAGGCCAGTTCATTGGCTATATTTAAGAGGGAGTTAGATGTGGCTAAAGGGATCAGGGGGTATGGAGAGAAGGCAGGGATGGGAAACTGAGTTGGATGATCAGCCATGATCATATTGAATGGCGGTACAGGCTCGAAGGGCCGAATGGCCTACTCCTGCACCTATTTTCTATGTTTCTATGTTTCCTTCTTTTCTGATCTTCAGTCTTAATTATAATGGTACACCCAATTCTTTCATTTTGGTAGATTACTTGAGTGGGTCCAAGGGTAGGGGTCATGTTACTCTGTCCATAACTTCTGGACTGGTAGGTGTGTCAGGATTGTGAGAACATGTTTGTTTGTGAAAAAGGTGTTTGTCTTATTGGTTCCCGACATTTTAGCCAGCTCTCTTTGTGTTCTCTAGCAGTCTTCTGAATTTAAAGACCTCTTATAATTCCTGGGATCTTGGATGTTTCTATATCCTCTAGGATCCCGAATATCTCCATGACCCTGGAAGTTCTTTCCTTGAATCCTTCTTCCTACTCGCTCCCTTGTCGGGCAGGCTCGGCTCCAATGTCCCATTCCCCCACATTGATTGGGTAATGATGTTGGATTTCTTTTCTCACTTGGTCCCAGTAAAATTGGTTCTAAAATGGGAGTATGATTGTGATAATGATCTGGATATTCTGGGACTCTCATTTCTCCCATTCTGTACTTTGCTAACATTTGAGGACTCCATGGTCCTGAGCCAGAACTTGATCCCTCCTTCTTAACCACACAGTCAGTTCTTCTTCCAGTTACAGGATAATCTTCCTGTTTTCTACCATAATGGTGCCTCACAGCTCTGGCCATCTGACTGGCGCGGTTCTCAGACCAGTCCCTGTTATTAGTCTTAATTGAGTCAGTGGGGAGACAATTCAATAAGATGGCACAATATTGTGGGGGAACTCACTCCATTTTGATAGTTTAAATCACCTGATTGGTCCATGTATAATTTTGGGAATCGTTCAAAAAATTCATCTGCTCCCTTTTTTAGTTTTATCTCCAGGATTCTCATTAAATCGATTGGCTTCTGAATAGAATATAATAGAATAGAATAGAATAGAATAGAATAGAATAGAAGAGAATAGAATACCTTTTATTGTCATTCAAACAGCTTGGTTTGAACAAAATTGCATTTTCTAGTCTTATCTATATTACTAAAACTCTGTTCTTGACCGGTTTTGGCGATCTGTGCTGCAATTTCCGAGAGAATGCCGCCACCTACGGCCGTCATTTTTGGCCACCTCGCTCAGAGCCCCCCTCCGCCGCTGTGTGCTGAGGATTTTTCCAGTCGATGAAAAATGACAGATGAAAAATGATTAATGATTTTACAAAATTCCCCATTCTCTCTGCTGCCCCCGATGGAGGCAGGGGGGATGGACTATAAAACCAGGAAGTGGTGTGCCTCAATTAGTCTGCAAGCTGGAGGAAGGCAGAGGGTCACGTTTTTCTGAGTTGTGAATAACACTGAACACATGTGCACACAACTGTGAGTAAGTACCCTTAATGTGGTTTGAAAATGAAAATATGGTTAAAGTAAAAAAGCACTGCCTGTAAATGATTGTTTGGGAGGTTTGGGTTGAAATAAAAAGGCACTCTCTCTCCCCCCCCTCTCCTCTCCTCTCCTCCGTTCTCTCCCCCCCTCCCCCCCCCCCCCTCTCAGCACTCCCACCTCTCCTCTCTCCCCCCCTCTCCTCTCTCCCCCCCCTCCTCCTCTCTCCCCCCTCTCCTCTCTCCCCCCTCTCCCCTTCCCCTTCCCCCCTCTCTCCCCTATAAACTATCAAACCAGGAAGTGGTGTGCCTCAATTAGTCTGCAAGCTGGAGGAAGGCAGAGGGTCACGTTTCTCTGAGCTGTGAATAACACTGAACACATGTCCACACAACTGTGAGTAAGTACCCTTAATGTGGTTTGAAAATGAAAATATGGTTAAAGTAAAAAAGCACTGCCTGCAAATGGTTGTTTGGGTTGAAATAAAAAGGCACTCTCTCTCTCTCCCCCCCCCCTCTCCTCTCCTCTCCTCCCTTCTCTCCTCCCTTCTCTCCTCTCCCCCCTTCTCTCCTCTCCCCCTCTCTCCTCTCCCCCTCTCCTCTCCCCCCTCTCTCCCCTCCCCTCCCCCCCTCTCCTCTCCCCTTCCCCCCCTCTTCTCTCCCCCCCCCCTCCTCCCCCCCCCCCTCCCCTCCCCCCCCTCTCCCTCCCCCCCCATCCCCCCCTCCCCCTCCACCCCCTCCCCCCCCCCCCTCCCCTCCTCCCCTCCCCCCCCCCCTCCCCTCCTCTCCCCTCCCCCTCCCCTCCTCTCCTCTCCTCTCCTCTCCTCTCCCCTCCCCCCCTCTCCTCTCCCCCTCTCTCCCCTCCTCTCCCCCCCCCCCTCTCCTCTTCCCCCCCCCCCTCTCCCCCTCTCTCCTCTCCCCTCCCCCCCTCTCCTCCTCTCCTCTCCACTCCCCCCCTCTCTCTCTCCTCTCTTTTCTCCCTACACCTTTTCAGGGGGGAGGGATTCTAAAACCCGGAAGTGTGGGTGTGGCTCAGTTTCTACATGATGGTGGAGGGAGAGGTCATGAATCTGTCTGAGCTGTGAATCAACTGAACACACGGAATGTCTACTGAACTGTGAGTGTGGTGTTTTGTGTGGTTTTATGGCGGCCTTGCACCCTGCATGAAATGGTATGAAACTGCATTTGAATTTGGTGGCCTTGCATCCTGCTTGAAATGGTTTGAAACGGCACTTGAATTCGGTGGGCTTGCACCCTGCTTGAAGTGGGAGGAAACTGCACTTGAATTTGGTGGCCTTGCACCCTGCTTGAAATGGAATTTCAAGGAATAGCCGTGAGTCAACTGCCAGCCCACCAGCCGCGAGTGAGCTGCCAGCTCATCAGGCTTGAGGGACTGAGCTGCCACCCCAAGAATCCATTTGGCCCACGTTGTCCATACTATCCCTCTGGAGGCCAGTCCCTTCAACCCACAATACCCATACTAGTGCTCGAGAAAGCACCCCCCCCCCCACCCCCCACTATATTGTGAATTGGTGGAGAGGTGGAATATTGCGTCGGGGGACCAGCCCTCCCATGTGAACATGGGACCCAACGGGTCCCACTTAGTCTAATAGAGATAGAGAGTTGCAATTGCAAATATGTACAGAGTGTGTGTGTATATATATAAAATATGTATATATTTGCCATTGCAACTCTATACAAATATATATTTAATTTTTATTTAATTCTTTATTTCGAACAGAATAAAAAATAAAGCAAGTATGAAACGGCATACAAAAAAAACAAAACAAGAATATTTATAATGTGTCATAAACAATATGTATTTAAAAATAAATCGTATGTGTCTGAAAAGGAGCAGGAAGAAGCCAAAGCTTATTAATTCCCACCCATTATTCAGCTGCTTATAATTATCTTATACAAATTTAGCAGCTATAGAGTTGCAATTGCAAATATGTATAGAGTTACAATTGTAAATATATATATGTCCCAGATTTAAAAACAATTAAATCCAACATAATATATATAGACAATAAAACGCTCCTGCAATTGACTCAAAGGTACACAAAAAAAAAATTTCGGAGAGAGGAGGAAAACTTCTTCAAAGTAGGACTTGGATTTGGGGGCATTGGTTTTGTCTTTTTGCACTATTATTGGTTGTTTTTTATGTGTACGTATGTGTTTCAAATCCTCGCCAAAACCCCAATATAAGAAACACACCTCAAGGACATTGAACGTACGTAAGCACTTTGTATTATTCGTCCACCATTGGGTCAATAGACCATAGACACTAGGTTCAGGAGGAGGCCATTCGGTCCTTCGAGCCAGCACCGTCATTCAATGTGATCATGGCTGATCATCCCCAATCAGTACCCCGTTCCTGCCTTCTCCCCATATCCCCTGACTCTGCTATCTTTGTCTTCTCTGGTGATGCTCTGCCAGGCCTGTATTGCAGCCATCTTTAGGTTATACGTGTTTTGGGGGCTAGTCTACTTCAGTTTTCTCTTCAGCATACAAAAAGCATGCTCAATTGGGTTCAGATCGGGTGATTGTGACTTGGCCACTCAAGAATTGACCGTTTTTTAGCTTTGAAAAACACCTTTGTTGCTTTAGCAGTACGTTTGGGATCATTGTCTTGCTGTAGAATGAACCGCCGGCCAATGACTTTTGAGGCATTTAGATAATAGACAATAGACAATAGGTGCAGGAGTAGGCCATTCGGCCCTTCGAGCCAGCACCACCATTCAATGTGATCATGGCATCCCCAATCAGTACCCCGTTCCTTCCTTCTCCCCATATCCCCTGACTGCTATTTTTAAGAGCCCTATCTAGCTCTCTCTTGAAAGCATCCAGAGAACCGGCCTCCACTGAGGCAGAGAATTCCACAGACTCACAACTCTCTGTGTGAAAAAGTGTTTCCTCGTCTCCGTTCTAAATGGCTTACTCCTTATTCTTAAACTGTGGCCCCTGGCTCTGGACTCCCCCGACATCGGGAACATGTTTCCTGCCTCTAGCGTGTCCAATTCCTGAATAATCTTATGTTTCAATAAGATGCCCTCTCATCCTTCTACACTCCAGAGTGTACCAGAGAGCGCCGGCGCCGTCTTGTCTCTTTTCTTCTTGTGCTGTTTTGGTCTGTGTTTACTGTGTTTATTTGTATGTTTTTAGTGTACCTTTAGTTAAGTTTATGGGGAGGGGGTGATGGAAATCTTTTTTATCTCTTTCTTTGACGGAGATGCAAATTATTAATCGTATCTCCGTCCGGATTGCGGCTTTAACATCGTGGAGCTGGCGGTGCCTTTGTTAGGGATCGACTGTGGGAGCTCCAACCGCAGCAGTTTCGATCGCCCCGACTGCAGGAGTTTCGATTGCCCCGAATGTGGAAGTTTCGATCGCCCCGACTGTGGAAGTTTCCATTGCCCCAACTGCGGGAGTTTCAATTGCCCCGACCGCAGAAGTTTCGATCGCCCCGACTGTGGGAGTTTCCATTGCCCCAACTGCAGGAGTTTCAATTGCCCCGACCGCAGAAGTTTCGATCGCCCCGACTGCGGGAGTTTCAATTGCCCCAACTGCGGGAGTTTCAATTGCCCCGACCACAGAAGTTTCGATCGCCCCGACTGTGGGAGTTTCGATCGCCCCGACTGTGGGAGTTTCGATTGCCCCGACTGCGGAAAGTTTCGATTGCCCTGACTGTGGGAAGTTTCC
Source organism: Leucoraja erinaceus (assembly GCF_028641065.1). Lineage (NCBI taxonomy): Eukaryota > Metazoa > Chordata > Chondrichthyes > Rajiformes > Rajidae > Leucoraja > Leucoraja erinaceus. Next base: position 155,752 of record NW_026576091.1, on the reverse strand, counting down.
ATTGCCCCGACTGCGGGAGAAAAGGAGGAAAGAAGGTATCAGTTATTCACTTTCCATCACAGTGGGGAATGTGAGGTCATGGTGATGATCAGCCATGATCACGTTGAATGGCGGTGCCGGCTCGAAGGGCCAAATGGCCTACTCCTGCATCTATTGTCTATTGTCTATAAAGTGCAGAATAGATCATTGTTAGCTCGGAGAAGGTGACAATGAAGCATACAGAGATAAAATGTCATCAGGGGGACAGTCAGACTGGTCAGACAACTAGGAAGAGGGAGGGTTGGAGAGAGAGAGGGATAGCGAGAGTTACTTAGAAAAGTTCGCAAAGTCAATATGCATACCGCTAGGGTGTAAGCAGCCCAAGCTGTGAATATGCTCTTCTAAGCTTCCACCCAGTCTAGATCAGTCAATAAAACACTGAGTCAAGCACTGATCTTCACTTTTGGATAGAACAACAAATTACCCTATACGATACCTAAACCACCAGGGGTTCGATCCTTGTATCTGCCTGGCCAAGCCCTTCAGCCTTGTGCAAGCAGAAACACTCCAAAAGGTCACGCAGTCCCAAGCGCTCTTCCAAAAGATTGACCAAGGACCTCGTGGGGGATTCCTTTTATAGGTCCCCGAACCTTGAGGGGCCGAACTACATTGGTGTGGTCTTCTTTACAATCCAATCAAACATTAACTACAACAAGGCCTTATTGACAGTTACCCAGACCAATAACAGAATCCCCCATACATTGTTTCAGGAGAAGCTTTTAGAGGAAGCTAACAACTTGAATAATGCACCATTTACCCTGGAATTCAAAACAACCCTGCCAGGGCTTAACACTTTTTGCCAATCAACAAACAGCGGGGTAACAGTCTAGCAACATTATTTACAATATGTACAAGGCGTTTGCAGTAATCCAATCATTTCAGTACTTTTAAGTTTGTTTGAAGAGTTTCTATACATTTTATCAATTTAGGGGAAATGAGGAGAACACCTGGATCCTTCACCATCCTGCATATTATTCTGAGGCTCAGACTAATCGGCGCCATCCAAAGCCTGTAATTTTCCACTGACAAAGGTTACGCAATTCTGACAAATGCAGGTATCCACCATTTTATGGTGTCTTTAATTTGGTCAATATTAATATTCCCCCGTTTTATCATTTATGATAACCCTCATCATTAATGATAACTCAAAATACAATAACGACTATACTTTAACAAATGTTCGAACAAAAGGATGCTGATGTATCTTTCCCCGCACTTCATCAAGCTTCCCGAGTTTGCATGGGCATACCGTGATGATTTCTATCTGATGAGTCTTCACCTCCCGAGTTTTCGTGGGCACGAATCCCATCCATCAATCTTGATAGTTCATCTGTGCTTGGTCCATAATAGAGCCGACAGTTCCTAAGAAACCCTGGGATGAAATAAGTTAGCAATCCATATTCACTGATGCTTTCCTATGCATTCCTGACATCCAAAGTCAACAACAGGCCTCTCTCTCTCTACACTGCTAGTAATCTATGATACAATTCTTCCAATACTATAATCAACGCTAACATGTAGTCAGTTATCGCTGCAGTCATATGGTGGTTTCCAATGTATTCTTAATGAAGGTTGCTCATGTAAATTTCAGCTGGGTTCGGTCCATATTTCCCTAATGGAGAGGCGTGACTCTCATTCAAAATAACCATGGGGAATGCCCCAATTCACTCAGCCTTTAATTTACTATTTTGAGTTTCAAGGTCTGCCCTACCTCTTTCCCATCCACAGCTTGTGGTCGATAAGCACAATTAAATCCAATTACTGTGGAATTCCCAGCTATTTAATTTCATCCATTTATTTCCATATGTTGTGGATCATTACTTTAAATCAAGCCAATTAAGAATGCCAGATCTAGGGACAATTTTTACACAGACAATAGATAATAGACAACAGACAATAGGTGCAGGAGTAGGCCATTCGGCCCTTCGAGCCAGCACCGCCATTCAATGTGATCATGGCTGATCATCCCCAATCAGTACCCCGTTCCTGCCTTCTCCCCATATCCCCTGACTCCGTTATCTTTAAGAGCCCTATCTAGCTCTCTCTTGAAAGTATCCAGAGAACCGCCCTCTGAGGCAGAGAATTCCACAGACTCACAACTCTCTGTGAGAAAATGTGTTTCCTCGTCTCCGTTCCAAATGGCTTACTCCTTATTTTTAAACTGTGGCCCCTGGTTCTGGACTCCCCCAACACCGGGAACATGTCTCCTGCCTCCAACATGTATCCAAGCGCTTAACAATCCTATATGTTTCAATGAGATGCCCTCTCATCCTTCTAAGGATAATTATTACTACTACTACATAGTAGTAATGGTAATAATAGTAATACTTAATAATAGTAGCCACTTTATTATCAAGGGTTAGATAAATTTCGATTCACTGGTCAAATACATCGACTCTGACAACAAGTGCCCACTCCCCTGGTACTTCTTCCAACCTAATCAACTTTTTTTTCTAGTACGTTGAACAGACTCACAGACAATAGGGGTTCTTCCTGTTCTCCTCCTACCACTGAGTAACTTTCTGGATGGTTAGTATCGACCTCTCCGAGGGGAACTCGTCATTTGAAATTTCAGTCCACCTCACCATTCCGCACCACTACCTTACGTTCTCTGTTAAATCCACACCGTAATTTCTGATATCCACTAGGTTCTGCCTTTTTCTTGATAGTCACTGAACAGTCCTGCCCCATCTCCCGATTGTTCTCCTATGGGTGAGACAAGAAAAGATGCCAAGTCAATAATCTATTCTCCAATTATTTTTTAAACTATTTCCCAGAAGTCATTTCCAAATACTTAATTTTTAAATCATGTCTCACAATTAATCAAAATTTGGGCGCAAAGTAGGTTTCACCGAACCACAGAGGAGGTTTCATTCCAGATTCCCACATTCGGTAAATTGGAGCAATGGTCTCTAGAGGCTATCTGTATTTCTTCAAATTTCTAAGAAGTCGTTCTTCTCTTTTCACTGGTGTCAATTATCATATCATGTTGGTAAGGTTGGACGTATCACGTTGGTAAGGTTTATGTATATAGACAATAGACAATAGGTGCAGGAGTAGGCCATTCGGCCCTTCGAGCCAGTACTGCCATTCAATGTTATCATGGCTTCTTTATCTTCTTTAATTTGCAGGAGCAGGAATATCACTATGAGGACCATTCTTCTCTTTCTGTTGGCCTCTCCTGAATTGTGAACGTTAAAGGGACAGGACAGTATCACTTCCTTCTCTCTGTTGGTCTCTGTTTCTGGGGAGCTACTTGGATGGAAATAATGGTTACACATGCTACCTGAGCTGTATCTTCTGCCCATTCTTGAGGGTCCACATACTCTTTGACCTCACTCCCCAGATAGTGGCAGTACTGTCCTGAAAGCACAACAACTCCACATAAAGTTATTAAACCAGTTTCCACTTGCTATGGAGCAGCATCCCTCTTCCCATCAGAACTGCCCCCTCTATCAACTCTTTTAAGTCGAGACTTATTTCTACTCACAAGCGTTTCTTGAGGTCCTCTGAGGGAGCGCTGTGTGTATGTATTAATGTATGTATTGTTGATCTATGCACCACTGTATGTAGCACATTAAGACCTGCACTGATGTAAAGCACTTTGGTCAACGAGAGTTGTTTTTAAATGTGCTATAGAAATAAAATTGACTTGACTTGACTTGCTCCTATTCCTCATTCCTGCATCTCCTGCACAATAGATTCCTTTCTTCCTTTCTAAGTTCTTTTTAGTCTTTTTTCTTTATCTTCTGACACCAGCTCCTTTGCCTTTGTCCTTAGTTTCTTTATTGCCCCTTGATTTCTCCTCCACTGCTGTATTCTGTCTTCTGGAAGGGCACTCTTTACTCCAATGACCTAATTGTGTACAGATACAACAAGCTCCCAAATTTACAGTGTTCTTTGCTTTCAGATGCTTCTCTGGGCAGTTATAATATTGCTTACAGTTCCATAGAGGGAGTACAGAGAAGGTTCACCAGACTGATTCCTGGGATGGCAGGACTTTCATATGAAGAAAGACTGGATAGACTCGGTTTGCACTCGCTAGAATTTAGAAGATTGAGGGGGGATCTTATAGAAACTTACAAAATTCTTAAGGGGTTGGACAGGCTAGATGCAGGAAGATTATTCCCGATGTTGGGGAAGTCCAGAACTAGGGGGTCACAGTTTAAGGATAAGAGGAAGACTTTTAGGACCGAGATGAGAAAAACATTTTTCACAGAGAGTGGTGAATCTGTGTAATTCTCTGCCACAGAAGGTAGTTGAGGCCAGTTCATTGGCTATATTTAAGAGGGAGTTAGATGTGGCTAAAGGGATCAGGGGGTATGGAGAGAAGGCAGGGATGGGAAACTGAGTTGGATGATCAGCCATGATCATATTGAATGGCGGTGCAGGCTCGAAGGGCCGAATGGCCTACTCCTGCACCTATTTTCTATGTTTCTATGTTTCCTTCTTTTCTGATCTTCAGTCTTAATTATAATGGTACACCCAATTCTTTCATTTTGGTAGATTACTTGAGTGGGTCCAAGGGTAGGGGTCATGTTACTCTGTCCATAACTTCTGGACTGGTAGGTGTGTCAGGATTGTGAGAACATGTTTGTTTGTGAAAAAGGTGTTTGTCTTATTGGTTCCTGACATTTTAGCCAGCTCTCTTTGTGTTCTCTAGCAGTCTTCTGAATTTAAAGACCTCTTATAATTCCTGGGATCTTGGATGTTTCTATATCCTCTAGGATCCCGAATATCTCCATGACCCTGGAAGTTCTTTCCTTGAATCCTTCTTCCTACTCGCTCCCTTGTCGGGCAGGCTCGGCTCCAATGTCCCATTCCCCCACATTGATTGGGTAATGATGTTGGATTTCTTTTCTCACTTGGTCCCAGTAAAATTGGTTCTAAAATGGGAGTATGATTGTGATAATGATCTGGATATTCTGGGACTCTCATTTCTCCCATTCTGTACTTTGCTAACATTTGAGGACTCCATGGTCCTGAGCCAGAACTTGATCCCTCCTTCTTAACCACACAGTCAGTTCTTCTTCCAGTTACAGGATAATCTTCCTGTTTTCTACCATAATGGTGCCTCACAGCTCTGGCCATCTGACTGGCGCGGTTCTCAGACCAGTCCCTGTTATTAGTCTTAATTGAGTCAGTGGGGAGACAATTCAATAAGATGGCACAATATTGTGGGGGAACTCACTCCATTTTGATAGTTTAAATCACCTGATTGGTCCATGTATAATTTTGGGAATCGTTCAAAAAATTCATCTGCTCCCTTTTTTAGTTTTATCTCCAGGATTCTCATTAAATCGATTGGCTTCTGAATAGAATATAATATAATAGAATAGAATAGAATAGAATAGAAGAGAATAGAATACCTTTTATTGTCATTCAAACAGCTTGGTTTGAACAAAATTGCATTTTCTAGTCTTATCTATATTACTAAAACTCTGTTCTTGACCGGTTTTGGCGATCTGTGCTGCAATTTCCGAGAGAATGCCGCCACCTACGGCCGTCATTTTTGGCCACCTCGCTCAGAGCCCCCCTCCGCCGCTGTGTGCCGAGGATTTTTCCAGTCGATGAAAAATGACAGATGAAAAATGATTAATGATTTTACAAAATTCCCCATTCTCTCTGCTGCCCCCGATGGAGGCAGGGGGGATGGACTATAAAACCAGGAAGTGGTGTGCCTCAATTAGTCTGCAAGCTGGAGGAAGGCAGAGGGTCACGTTTCTCTGAGCTGTGAATAACACTGAACACATGTGCACACAACTGTGAGTAAGTACCCTTAATGTGGTTTGAAAATGAAAATATGGTTAAAGTAAAAAAGCACTGCCTGTAAATGATTGTTTGGGGGGTTTGGGTTGAAATAAAAAGGCACTCTCTCTCCCCCCCCCTCTCCTCTCCTCTCTCCTCCCTTCTCTCCTCCCTTCTCTCCTCTCCCCCCTTCTCTCCTCCTCTCCCCCTCTCCTCTCCCCCTCTCCTCTCCCCTCTCTCCCCCTCCCCCCCCTCTCCCTCTCCCCTTCCCCCCCCTCTTCTCTCCCCCCCTCTCCTCCCCCCCCCCCCCTCTCTCCCCTCTCCTCCTCTCCTCTCCCCCCTCTCCTCCTCTCCTCTCCACTCCCCCCCTCTCCCCCCCCCCTCTCCACTCCCCCCCCCTCTCCCCTCCCCCTCTCCACCTCTCCTCTCCCCCCCCCCCCCCCCCCCCCCCTCCCCCTCTCCCCTCCCCCCTCCTCTCCTCCCCTCCCCTCTCCTCCCCCTCCCCCCTCTCCTCTCCCTCTCCTCTCCTCTCCTCTCCTCTCCCCCCCTCTCCTCCTCTCCTCTCTCCACTCCCCCCCCTCTCTCTCTCCTCTCTTTTCTCCCTACACCTTTTCAGGGGGGAGGGATTCTAAAACCCGGAAGTGTGGGTGTGGCTCAGTTTCTACATGATGGTGGAGGGAGAGGTCATGAATCTGTCTGAGCTGTGAATCAACTGAACACACGGAATGTCTACTGAACTGTGAGTGTGGTGTTTTGTGTGGTTTTATGGCGGCCTTGCACCCTGCATGAAATGGTATGAAACTGCATTTGAATTTGGTGGCCTTGCATCCTGCTTGAAATGGTTTGAAACGGCACTTGAATTCGGTGGGCTTGCACCCTGCTTGAAGTGGGAGGAAACTGCACTTGAATTTGGTGGCCTTGCACCCTGCTTGAAATGGAATTTCAAGGAATAGCCGTGAGTCAACTGCCAGCCCACCAGCCGCGAGTGAGCTGCCAGCTCATCAGGCTTGAGGGACTGAGCTGCCACCCCAAGAATCCATTTGGCCCACGTTGTCCATACTATCCCTCTGGAGGCCAGTCCCTTCAACCCACAATACCCATACTAGTGCTCGAGAAAGCACCCCCCCCCCCACCCCCCACTATATTGTGAATTGGTGGAGAGGTGGAATATTGCGTCGGGGGACCAGCCCTCCCATGTGAACATGGGACCCAACGGGTCCCACTTAGTCTAATAGAGATAGAGAGTTGCAATTGCAAATATGTACAGAGTGTGTGTGTATATATATAAAATATGTATATATTTGCCATTGCAACTCTATACAAATATATATTTAATTTTTATTTAATTCTTTATTTCGAACAGAATAAAAAATAAAGCAAGTATGAAACGGCATACAAAAAAAACAAAACAAGAATATTTATAATGTGTCATAAACAATATGTATTTAAAAATAAATCGTATGTGTCTGAAAAGGAGCAGGAAGAAGCCAAAGCTTATTAATTCCCACCCATTATTCAGCTGCTTATAATTATCTTATACAAAATTTAGCAGCTATAGAGTTGCAATTGCAAATATGTATAGAGTTACAATTGCAAATATATATGTCCCAGATTTAAAAACAATTAAATCCAACATAATATAAATATATATTGCAGGAGCGTTTTATGTTATAGATAGATAGATAGATATATATATATATAGATAGATATATATATATATATATATATATATAGATATATATATATATATATATATATATACATATAATATATAAATATATATATATCAATATATATATATATATATATATATATATATATATATATCTATATATATACATATATATATATATATATATCTATATATATATATATATATATATAGATATATATATATATATATATATATATATATATATATATATATATATATATATATATATATATATATATATATAGATATATATATATATATATAGACATATATATATAGATATACATAGACATATATATATACACATACATACACATATATATATAGACATATATATATATAGATATATATATATAGACATATAGACATATATATATATATAGACAATAAAACGCTCCTGCAATTGACTCAAAGGTACACAAAAAAAAATTCGGAGAGAGGAGGAAAACTTCTTCAAAGTAGGCATACCTTGAGCACTGTCTTGTTGAACTTTCAAGAGGCCATTACTTCCATTTCCCCCCCCCCCCCCCAACCTTCTGAGGGGTTGCTAGGGAAACGGTTGCCCCGGGCAACGGCCGCCGGGGGCGGGGAATCGGCGCCTGTGGTGGGGTGGAGCCGCGGTGCTGGACGGGATACTGGCGGAGTCGTCCTCCTCCTCCCACCGCCTAGTGAGTGTTTGGTAGCAGCCGCGGCCGCCGTGTGTGTGTGTGTGGGGGGGGTGGGGAGCAGCAGCCACCACCGCTGCACGCCGGGATCGCGGAGGAGCCGCGCCGGTCCTCCGGACAGTAAGATGGCGGCCGTCGCCTCCAAGCCCAATTTCGCCGTCGTCTGCTCTTTCCTGGAGCGCTATGGCGCCTCGCTGGAACTGCCCGAGTTCACCTTCCCCGAGCTGGAAGAAGCGCTGGAAAATAAAAAAGCGGGTAAGAGACAGGCAAATTAGATGCCACAAGATGGTCACTGTGAGGTAAATAGACGGTCCAGGTCCAACACCAGCATCATCATCCCCCCCCCCCCCCCCCCCCCCTCCATGTCCACTAAATGTGAGGCTGATTGAACCGTGCATTGTTAGCACACACACACACACACACACACACACCACAAGTAAAACATCAAAAACTCATTACCAAATTAAAAAAATACCCCAACTTATTTTACCAACCAATTACAAATGAATCGAATCCCAATTAGCCTTTTTTTCCCCCAGGCGCCTTTTAACAGTGCGCATGCATCACTTACGACTTCCTGTTAAAAGTAATGGGGGGAAAAAGAATCAAATTGTTATTTTCCCTTTTTTATTTTTTTATTTCTCTTAGATCGCCATTTTGCCTCATGTTTTTGTTTTTTTGTGTGTTTTTATCTTTCCCTCTTCATCTCTATCGCTTTCCCTCTTTTCTGCCCAGGATGCGTTCCCGTCCTCTCTCTCTCTCTCTCTCTCCCGCCTTCCCTCTTTTCTGCTCCCTGGATGCGTGTGTCTGTCTCTCTCTACCCTGCCTTCCCTCTTTTCTGCCCTCTGGATGTGGTTTTTCCCCCCCCCCCCCCCCCCCCTTCCCCTTCCCCTTCCTCCATTCATTCATTCCTTCCGTTTTTAGGTTTGTTTTTACTGTATTATGTTATCAATCTGGGTAACTTGCTGCAAGAAGGCACTTTTAATGTGGGTGCCTAAGGGTTTTTTTGTGTATTCCTTGCTTTTATTTTTGCACATGACCTCTTTGAAACCCCGCCCACCCTCCCAACCCCAAGCAAATCAAACACTTCGCAGTCAAATCGTGGTTCTCCGGCGTGTGATTCACAACAACGCGAGAAAGATCTGTGTGCTCTGTTTTTTTACCATTTATGTACACCAGGAGGGATCCTCTGATTCAAATATGTAGGAAAGAACTGCAGATGCTAATTTACACTGAAGATAGACACAAAATGCTGGAGTAAATCGAGAGGAATAGGCAGCATGTTCTGGAGAGAAGGAATGGGTAATGTTTCGGATCGAGACCCTTCTTCAGATTCACCGAAGATAGACACAAAATGCTGGAGTAACTCAGCGGATTAGGCAGCATCTCTGTAGAGAAGGAATGGGTGACATTTCGGGATGGTTCGTGAAATGTCACCCATTCCTTCTATCCAGAGATGCTGCCTGTTCTGCTGAGTTACTCCAGCATTTTGTGTCTATCCTCTAATTCAATCTGTTGTGACATCACTGTTAGCTAAATTGATGATGGAGACCTGTTGATTTTGCTTGAGTCACTTTGAGGTGATTATGACTCTACTATTGTTGCGTGGTAGCAGCCCACCACAAATCAAATTCTTGCAGTAAATAGTCTGTTGACTAAATGTGTGCATGGTGTGTGGTTATAATAAAATGAATATTCTATAATAATTACATTAAAAATAGAAGTGGTAGTAAGGTCCTACCCCTTAAATTTCCAAGCAACTAAATATCTGTCCATCATGGCTAATAAACATCCAGAGTCTGAAGAAGGGTCTCAACCCGAAACGTCACCCATTCATTTTATCCAGAGATGCTGCCTCAGTTACTCCAGCTTTTTGTGTCTTAACGTCTACAGGCTGTTGGGAATTGCGAGGCGAAGAAATTTAGCCTCTTCTCAGCACAAAATGGCTGACCTGTTAGACTAGGCCTTCTGGTTGTAGAAAGTGAAATGATGGGATAGATGTTTTGTTCCCTGTATGGATCTAAGCATAGCTGGGCAAAGAATGGAAAACAAAATCACCCAGGCATTCTGGAAATATACTTGTGAACAGGATTATGTAGTGATTAGGCTTGTGCAGAAATAACAAATGAGCTATTATCTGTACTTGTAGTGCTTAACGAAGCCTGAGGAATTTGTGTTGGTAGAAGGAACTGTGGATGGAAATATATTAAAAGTTTTTTTTAATATGTTGGTGGGGTAACAAATAGGATGGAGCAATTGGTGGTTCTAGTTACATCTGGAGTATTGTGTATAGTTTTGGTCTCCTAATTTGAGGAAGGATATCCTTGTGATTGAGGCAGTGCAGTGTAGGTTCACGAGATTGATCCCTGGGATGGCGGGACGGTCATATGAGGAAAGATTGAAAAGACTAGGCTTTTATTCACTGGAGTTTAGAAAGGCTGAGGGGGGATCTTATAGAAACATATAAAATTAAAGAAGGACTGGACAAGCTAGATGCAGGAAAAATGTTCCCAATGTTGGGTGAGTTCAGAACCAGGGGCCACAGTCTTAGAATAAAGGGGAGGTCATTTAAGACTGTGAGAAAACACTTTTTCTCCCAGAGAGTTGTGAATTTATGGAATTCCCTGCCACAGAGGGCAGTGGAGGCCAAGTCACTGGATGGGTTTAAGAGAGTTAGATAGAGCTCTAGGGGCTAGTGGAGTCAAGGAATATGGGGAGAAGGCAGGCACGGGTTATTGATAGGGGACGATCAGCCATGATCACAATGAATGGCGGTGCTTGCTCGAAGGGCCGAATGGCCTCCTCCTGCACCTATTTTCTATGTTATTGGCACGTGGAAACACCAGGCATACTATGGAATGGTGGGCTATCTTATATATCTATAATATAAAAGCAAGGAAATGTTGCTATTTTTGCACAAGAAAGTCTCAGACCTCAACTTGACCATGGAAAAAGGTGAATGTAAAGCTGGTCAAATTGGCAGCTATCATCCTTAAAGGCAAGCTACTATATTTCAGGTGTTCACAGTCAGAGACATTATAAGCTCTTTATATTTTCAGCACAGTTGTACATTATTTTCTGTGTTTATCTCGGATTGTTTGCAATCCAGTAATTTGTAAGCATTATCTTGAGCTGCAAGAGTCCATTAATTGAATTCTTGCTATTGAGGGAGTATTCTTGCTATTGAGTGCAGGTTTACAAGGTTAATTCCCGGGATGGCGGAACTGTCATATGCTGAGAGAATGGACTTGAGTTTAGAAGGATGAGAGGGCATCTTATTAAAACATGTAAGATTATTAAGGGTTTTGACACGCTAAAGGCATGAAACATGTTCCCGGTGTTGCAGGAGTCCAGAACCAGGGACCACAGTTTAAGAATAAAGGGTAAGCCATTTAGAACAGAGACGAGGAAACACTTTTTCACAGAGAGTTGTGAGTCTGTGGAATTCTATGCCCCAGAGGGCGGTGGAGGCCAGTTCTCTGGATACTTTCAAGAGAGAGCCAGATAGGGCTCTTAAAGATAGCGGAGTCAGGGGATATGGGGAGAAGGCAGGAACGGGGTACTGATTGTGGATGATCCGCCATGATCACGCTGGCTCGAAGGGCTGAATGGCCTACTCCTGCACCTATTGCCGATTGAATCTCTTACAGCAGTTACAAAGAGCGTGTAAAACAAAATGCTGGAGTAACTCAGCAAGTCAAGAAAACACAGATAGGTGACGTTTCAAGTCAGGACCCGTCTTCAGAGTTCATAGGTGAAAGTTGATTCTGTCGGGAAACAATCAATCAACATTGCTTTAGAATGATGGATTATGTGATATTTTAGATGGGTTTGTTTTTATGTCTCTAGCATAAATGGTATCCCTGGATTACTTATTGGATATAGTATATATTCAACTAATTTAATTATGTATGGTGTTAAGGTGATTATTCAGTACAATGAAAGAACTATAGAAGTGTGTATGTAGTGAGATTGGATATGAAAATGAATATATGGTGTAATCTGTTTACGGATTGCTCTCGGGAACAGAACCTTTTCAAGTTTCGGGACAGTTGGCTATTTGTCGATGCTCGCGATGTTGGGGGAGTCCAGAACCAGGTGTCACAGTTTAAGAATAAGGGGTGGGCCATTTAGGACGGATGAAGAAAAACATTTTTATCCAGAGAGTTGTGAATCTGTGGAATTCTCTGCCACTGAAGGCAGTGGAGGCCAATTCACTGGATGTTTTCAAGAGAGTTAGATTTAGCTCTTTGGCTAACGTAATCAAGGGATATGGGGAGAAAATGGGAATTGGGTACTGAGTTTGGATGATAAGCCATGATCACATTGAAGGTACAGGATACTGAGTTGGATGATCAGCCATGATCATATTGAATGGCGGTGCTGGCTCGAAGGGCCGAATGGCCTACTCCTGCACCTATTGTCTATGTTTCTATGTTTGATCTAGGGACTGCCTCTGCTCAATTAAAATAACAAAGTTCATTGGTATGTACCGTTAAACAGCATCCAACCTCTACAGAAGAACATGGCTAGGTGACGTCTCGGGTGAGGTCCAGTCCAGACCTGAAACATCACCTACCCATGTTCTCCATGGATGCTGCCTGTCCCACTGAGTTATTCCAGCATTTTGTGTGTGTTTTGTTTTGTAAACAGGCATTTGCAATACCTTGTTTCTACATCCCTCCTCTACAATACAGAGATCTCAATTATAAGGATCAAGGTAAATTATTTAAAGGTAGACAAAACTGCTGGAGAAACTCAGCGGGTGCGGCAGTATCTATGGAGCGACGGAAATAGGAAACCTTTCGGCACGAAACGTCACCTATTCCTTCGCTCCATAGATGCTGCCGCACCTGCTGAGTCTCTCCAGCAATTTTGTATCCCTTCGATTTTCCAGCATCTGCAGTTCCTTCTTGAACAATAAATTATTTAAAAGTGATCGCAAATACATTTTGTTCTTCTCGTTGTGTAGCAGTCATAAATTTAAAATCTATCTATTGGGAGGGATATTTAAGAAAAACTGGGTCTTGAGGGATGTGGATGGACAACCCTGTTTTTTTTAATTTATTTTTTTAGCTGTTGTTTACAAAAAATGCTGGAGCATCAGTGCTATTAATGGTGACAATGGTGTTTAGTCAAGCTTGCACAGTGAACCTGCAATGGAAGTGTTTTGATTGTAGCATTCCATTCCTGACTTGTTTCAGAAGCTCGCACACTTTATTGTGGTCTGTTAGTTTTGTTAATCCTAAAGTTGCAGCCAAGACAGATTTAATTATGCATGGGATGTGTAAGCGTTTGTTAAAAACGTGTCACTTTGCAGGCTGTTATGTGAAGCAAAAATGCTGTAAATACAGTGGTATTTTCTTCATAATAGATCTGAATACAGATTTCAGACCTGGAATATAGGTTTAAGGTTTTATTAATACTCTTTTTTTTTTTTTTTTTTAATGAAGCCGTGTGAAAGTTAGCTTTGGTTTAAAAAGTATTTCTTAAATTGGAAAATTTCATCTTGCTGCAAGTCATAAAGGTTAAGTACAGATCCAGTGTATGTATGATCTGGTGGATTGGTCATAAAATTGTGGTGACTGAATGTCTTATTTGTTAATGTATTGTTCACGATCGATTGTATTTTGCACCAGTAGCTCCAATCCTGTCCAATTGTTTTCCTATTTCTCAACATCCTGATTTATGTGGAAGGCAAGATTGCAAAGGTAATTCGCATCTTTCCACTCCTCTTTCCCCCCCCCCCCTTATCTGACAACCTTTTGTCTCCTTCTTGTCATCTTTAGCATTTGTTACTTACTCCACCCATCTGCCAAACCCCTCTCACCTGATTCCACCTATCAATTGGAACTTATGTCTGGAGAAGGATCCTGATCCAAAACATCGTCTATCCATAACCTCTAGGATGCTACCTGACCTTCTGTTACTCCAGCACTTGGTGGATGAGATTTCAGCAACTGCTGCTCCTTGTCTCCAGCTATCACTTGCTAGACTTCATCCTGCCCAAAGATCCTATAGCGAGCAAGATAGTCCACTCCTGCTAATTGCAATGGGTGACGTGTAGTACGCAACGGAGCTGAACGTGGGCCATTTCTTCGTCCATTTCAGTTAGCCGACCCGACTTTGTATATCCCTCTCGCAGTGTAATTAGCGTTGTGGGCGAACAGTTTGCGTGTGTCATATAGGGTTAGATTCATAATTCTGTTCAATCATAATTCTGTTCAATTTTGTTAAAGATTAATATGTTAACAAATTATGATTCTGTTAATTGTCTTTTTTATGTTTTTTTAAAAAGCTTTTCTTTTTAAATGACTCGTGTGCTGTGTTTGAGTTTGAGTTGATTTTTGTATTACTCTTGCACTCTGTAATTCATCTAATCACACTGTTCACAACTGCGGTATTTGGAAAATAATAGCAATATGAAGATTCCAGTTGCTCTGATCTTGGAATGTTCCTTAATTTTTTTTTTTGTGTCTATGGAATTGTTTTTCAACAATAAAATGGGTCTGGTCTTCCCAATAGCCAGAGAGTGGAATGAGATCTGTCTGTAATGGTGGGGTTATCTAAAGGAAGTACAGGTGCACAACCTTTTATCCGGTGTTCCGGAAACCGAAAAACTCCGAAAACCGGCCATTTTTTCCAGATGTCGTCTGCGCACCAAAGCTCGCGTTTGGCGCCAAACTTGACCCGAAACTACCCACGGTCAGCCCAGGTCTGTACTACTGTAGCGGCTGCCTCCTCCCCGGAGACCGGGAGACGCTTAAACATCTGTAAATCGTTGCTTAAATGTCAAAATGTTAGTCAGTTAGTTTGGAGGGCTTTAATGTGAAGGGGGGGGTGAAGGGGTAAACTTTAATTTTACTCAGTCCCCTACCTGGTCGGAGAGGCGGGGAGCGGTCAATGCCTTACCGGGTCGCCGTGCAGTAAGCTCCGCAGCGCTGTGGCCGGTGGGGCAGCGGGGCGGCGCCGGTTGTAGCTCCGACCCCGGCACCTCTACCCCTGGCTGCGAGGCGCTCCAAATCCAGCGCGGCCCGCGGCCGGACGCCCCAGCTCCGCGAATGTCGGGAGTCGGCGGCGTCGCAGCGCTGGGATACCAGTGGGGAACGGGCAATGCCTTACCGGGTCGCCGTGCGGCAAGCTCCGGAGCGCTGTGGCCGCCGACCCAACGTTCGCAGAGCGTCGCTGGATTTGGAGCCGCGCAGCCAGGGGTAGAGTTGCCGGGGTCGGAGCTACAACCGGCGCCGCCCGCGGCCGGATGGAGCCCACAGCTCCGCGAGGTTGGGAGTCGCCGACCAGGTAGGGGACTAAGAATTAAAGTTTCCCCCTTCACCCCTACTCCACCACCACCACATAAAATCCCTCCAAACTAACTGACTAACATTTATGCAATGATTCTCCCGGTCTCCGGGGAGGAGGCAGCTGCTCCAGACTTTTCAAGCCGCCCGCGCTACCTACCTAATCTACGCTAAAAATCTTCCATTTGGAAATCCGAAAATGTCCGAAATCCGACAAGTGTCTGGTCCCAAGGCTTTCGGATAAAAGGTTGTGCACCTGTATTTAACAAAAATAAATTTGTTTTGAGCTAGATTAAAAAACGATGTATAACTCAAGGATGGTTTTATTCAGCGACCATACAACTGATTAGATTGTGTAGGAAAGAACAAACATACACATATATTTCTCCAGATTTGTATATATAATGATAAACTTTATTTCGGACACAAGGCCAAGACAAGGGGCAACATTACATAAAAATACATTGCAACCTCCCCGCAACTTTACTCTGGCGTCCCAGCCATGCTGATCCGAGCCAGACTTCCCACACGCTGTGGAAGGAACATAGGCATCATTTTGCTTTTTATTGGGAGGCAGAAAGAAAATGAGAAGATTTTTACCAAAGATGTTTGATTTTTACGAGGATGTTTCAGTAACCGGCTTCTGCCTCTGCACTAGTATCTTTGCTCCACCATGGCGGATAAAGATGGCGGAGACGGAAGCATGTTACGGAAATGGGGCCGAAATTTACCCATGAATCTGCCGATGACTGTACTACGTCTTTTTTGTCGAGTGGGCTATCTTGCTTCATTTGGGAGATCAATGGCTCAATTAACTCTAGTCATACAACAGATTTTAATTTAGAGATACAGCGCGGAAACAGGCCCTTCGGCCCACCCGGTCCGGGCTGACCAGCGATCCCCGCATACTAACACTATCCTACACACATTAGGGACAATTTACAATTATACCTTGCAAATCTGCACGTCTTTAAGTGCAGGAGGAATCCGGAGCAACCGGAGAAAACCCACGTAGGTTACAGGGAGAACGTAAAAACTCAAACAGGCAGCATCCGTAGTCGGGATCAAACCCAAGTCCCTGGTGCTGCAAGGTAGCAACTCTACCGCTGTGCCACCATGCCGCCCTTGTGACGGGTTCTGCCAATAGACAATAAGTGCAGGAATAGGCCATTCGGCTCTTCGAGCAAGCACTGCCATTCAATGTGAAGATGGCTGATCATCCCCAATCAGTACCCCGTTCCTGCCTTCTCCCCATATCCGCTATCGTTAAGAGCCCTATCCAGCTCTCTTGAAAGTATCCAGAGAACCGGCCTCCACCTGAGACAGAGAATTCCACATCCAGCAGAGTTAATACCTTCTGTGAGAATTAATACCGTGATAATATTGTAAAAGGATTCCAAGATGGCACTGATTTGGCGTGCTGGTCCCTGAAGTGGATCTGCAATCGTACATTACAATCGCTCCACTCTTAAATCATTATTTATTCCCTTTATCCTGTGTCCACATTGTGGAAGGCTTAATTATAATCATGTATAGTCTTTCCACTGTCAATAATAATAATGTGACTATAATAATAAACAAAATTCAGCTCTCGGACACCACCTCCTACTCTCCCCTGGACCATGACGTCACAGATGAGCTCCATGCCATTATCTCACAGACAATCTCCGATTTTATCACTTTCACTGTCTGCTGTCCAACCTGATCGTTCCCCAGCCAGGCACGTTACCTTCTCCCCCAAAATCCATAAACAGAGCTGCCCTGGCAGACCCATTGTTTCTGCATGCTCCTGCCCCACTGAATCATTGCCACTCCAAAGAGGTACAGGTTTGTAGGTTAATTGGCTTGATAAATGTAAAAATTGTCCCTAGTGGGTGTTAATGTGTGGGAAATGCTGGTCGGCGTGGGCCGAAGGGCCTGTTTCCGTGCTGTATCTCTAAACTAAACGAGATAAGGACACCATACTATGTCCCCAGGTCCAATCCCTCCCGACCTGTGTCCAAGACATGTCACACGCCCAGCTGATGAAGGGTCTTGACCCGAAACGTCACCTATTCCCTTTTCTCCAGAGATGCTGCCTGACCCGCCGACTTACTCCAGCATTTTGTGTCTTATCTACGGTGTAAACAAACATGAATATTAATGATTTAGACGAGGGGGTTGAAGGCTTTGTGGCCAGGTTTGCGGATGATACGAACATAGGTGGAGGGGCAGGTAGTGTAGAGAAAGCAGGGACTCTGCAGGAGGACGTGGACAGGTTGGGAGAGTGGGCAGAGAAGTGGCAGATGGAATACAGTGTAGCAAAGTGTGGAGTCGTGCATTTTGGTAGTACAGGTGCACAGCCTTTTATCCGAAGATCCAAATAACGAAAACCTCCGAATAGCGGACATTTTTTCAGTCCTTGAAGAAAGGTCCTTGAAAACGTTCACCGAGGGCGGCCCACAGAGGTGACAGCGGAACCTCCGGTCGGTCCTGGAAGAAAGGGGAACTAAATCCCCTTCATAAAAGAGAAGTGGAGGGTATATTGCCCGGGAGGGTATATCGCCTACCTGGAAGAAACCGGACATTTTTTCCAGGATGTCGTCTGCACACCAAAAAGCTCACGTTTGGCGCCAAACGCACGTCGCCTCTGCTGCACACGGATATAAGAGTGTGAAAATGTCGCCTTAGGCCGCCTAAGGGCATGTAGCCCCGCTAGGGTGACATGAGTGCGGGAGGTGATTCAATGCTGCGGTCACATTTACAAATTCAGGAATTCATTCAACACACTGCATTTCATACAGACATTTATTCTGCAAGAAAAAACTACATTGAAGACTCAAACTCGCGACCGAGGAACTGCCGGGATCAAGGCGCAAACTCGCGACCTTGCGGATATGAGCCGAGCACTCTACCACTGAGCCAGCCATTAAAATCTACGCTAAAAAATTTCCATTCTGAATGCCGACAAATTCCGAATTACGAAAAGTGTCTGGTCCTAAGGCTTTCGGATAAAAGGTTGTGCACCTGTAGGATTAAGGCGTAAACGGTTTTCTAAATGGGGAGAGAATCCAGAAATCGGAGGTGCAAAGGAACTTGGGAGTGCTGGTGCAGGATTCCAAATTAGTTTATCTGTGTCGAATCGGCAGTGAAGAAAGCAAACTCAATGCTACCACTTATTTCAAGAGGGATGCATTGTTGATGCTCTAATGTGCAGGGAAAGCCGCATTTGGAGCATTGAGTGCAATTTTAGGCACCAGATCTGAGGAGGGGTGTGCTGGCTCTGGAGACGGTCCAGAGGAGGTTTACAAGAATGATCCCAGGAATGAATAGGTTAACCAATGGTGAGCGTTTGTTGGCACTGGGCCTGTACTCGCTGGAGTTGAGAAGAATGAAACGTACAGAATAGTGAAAGGCTTGGATAGAGTGGATGTGGAGAGGATATATCCTCTAGTGGGAGATTCTAGGACTAGAGGTCATAACCACAGAATTAAAGGATGTTCTTTTAGGAAGGAGATGAAGGAGAAGGAGATGAACTTTAGCCAGAGGGTGGTGAATCTGTGGAATTCCTTGCCTCGGAAGACTGTGGAGGCCAAGTCAGTGGATATTTTTATGGCAGAGATAGATAGATTCTTGATTATTATAGGTGTCGGAGGTTATGGGGAGAAGGCAGGAGAATGTGGTTAGGAGGGAGAGATAGACCAGCCATGATTGAATGGTGGATTATACTTAATGGGCCAAATGGCCTAATTCTACTGTTATCACATGACCTTGTGATCTGCAGTCCCTCCTTGCACACTAAATTAAAACTAAACTTGGTCAACTCGTGGTGAAACTTTCTGGCAGCATATGATGTAACTATGCTTAACATTAAGATTTAAATATTAGTAATTGAATATTTTAAAGTTTAGGTTAGAAATACACTGTGGAAACAGGCCCTTCTGAGTCTGCACTGACCATTGATCACCCGTTCATATTAGTTATATGTTATCACTCCCTACACACGAGGGAACATTTTTACAGAGGCCAATTAACCCTCAAGCGCGCACATCTTTGGGATGTGGGAGGAAACCGGAGGATATCCATGGGGAGAACATGCAATCTCCGCCTGAGGTCAGAATCAAATCCGTGTCTCTGTTGCTGTGAGGCTGCAACTCTACCAGTTGCGCCACTCTGCCACCCTATTTGGTCTTTGAATTTAAATATTTATTTCCTTTCGACACATATGAAACTGATCCTGGAATTTAAAAAAACAAGGCATCGGAGTATCTCAGCAGGTCAAGTGGCATCTATAGAAGCCGAGATTGTTGAAGTTTCAGATTGGGATATGCGGGGTCAGGTCTCAACCCAAAGCAATAATCTGCTGTCTGACCCACTGTGATCCTCTGGCAGCATATTTTTTGAATTTCTTCTCAAGGGTGGCCACATCGTTAAGTAACTGAACAAAACAAAATAACTGAAGATGCTGAAAAACTGAGATGTAAAAATAACAAATGCTTGAAACGCCCTGCAGGTTCGGCAGCGGGTTGGAGCCAGATGCTGCCTGAGCTGCTGAGCGTTTCCAAGATATCCTGTTTTTATACCACATCCTTCATGCTTGGCATTAACCATGCACTCACTGAAATCTTGAGGACTCGACCTGAAAATCATTTGGAATCTTACAATAGCTTGTAAGAATGTGCCGCCATTTTCAAGAAAAGCTTGTTCCCTTGTTATCAGACTCTTTGACAGGGGCCTAGACACTAAATGCTGGATGGAATAACTTAGCAGGTCAGGCAACATCTCTGGAGAGAAGGAATGGGTGACATTTCAGGCCGGGCCTGAAGTAGGGTCTCGACCCGAAACGTCACCCATTCCGTCTCTCCAGAGATGTTGTCTCGCTGAGTTACTCCAGCATCTTCGTTGTAAACCAGCAACTGCATTTCCTTCCTACACAATCTTTGACGGACCTCCCATATAATAAGAATGTATCCGTGATCTTCCTTGCCGTGTCCTTTGCACTTTTTAGCTGCACTTTTATTTGTAACTGTAATGCTAAGTTTTGCACTCTATTTAATTCCTCTTTTGTACGATCTGCTGTGCTCATGCATGGTATGAGTTGCCTGCATAGCATGCAGAACACTTTTTTTCACTATCCTTGTACATGTGACAATAATAAAGCAATATCAATAATTGTTTGGGAATTTGATAATTTTAAATCACCACCACTTCTATTTGTAAAGCTGCTTTATCATATTTGAACACTCCCTAGGGCTTCACCTGAGTGCTGGCAGACCATTTTGATACAGACTAGTGGAGTCAACAGGACATAACAAAAAGTCAGTCACAGTAGGTTTTAGCAAAAGAGAGACAATAGACAATAGGTGCAGGAGTAGGCCATTCGGCCCTTCGAGCCAGCACCGCCATTCAATGTGATCATGGCTGATCATCCCCAATCAGTACCCCGTTCCTGCCTTCTCCCCATATCCCCTGACTCCGCTATTTTTAAGAGCTCTATCTAGCTCTCTCTTGAAAGCATCCAGAGAACCGGCCTCCATGAGGCAGAGAATTCCACAGACTCGCCACTCTCTGTGAGAAAAGCAGGGAGGTTGAGGAAGATCATTCTAGAACCAGGAGCCTGCATTGTGATATTAGGGGGTGCAAGATCACAGATTCTAAGAAATGCGAGTTCTCGCAGAAGTCGTCTTCCTCTTCTTGCGAATGAAACATAAACCAAAGGAATGGTTAGCTCTCAAGCCGGGTGTTGAGCAGCCAGGTTGTTGTCTCTGCGTCAATGTCTGCCAGGCCCTGAACTCCATTTGGTGGGTGGTAAAGCGGGCACCCAGAGATGACATGGTTGGCTGTCTGTTGTTCTGCTCCTCATTCACAGACTGGGCTCTAGCGGAAAGAATTACCTACCTAAGTAATGGATTTCTCATTACAATGTGAAGATGCATGCCTCAGAGATGTTGCCTTTCAGTTGGATTCACAAAACTCTCATCGAAACCCATAAGGCTGATTTTAGCACCCGTATCGTCCATGCTGACTGGTGACAAGAAATGAAGGAGATGTAATGCAACGGGATAGAGTCATAGAATGAAACAGCGTGGAAACGGGCCCTTCAGCCCAACTTGCTCACACTGGCCAACATATCCCAGCTACACTAGTCCCACCTGCCTGTATTTTTTCCTCCAAACCTGTACTATCCATGTACCTGTCCAACTGTTTCTTAAACGTTGGGATAGTCCCTGCCTCAACTACCTCCTCTGGCAGCTTGTTACATACACCCACCATCCTTGTAAGAAAATGTTACCCCTCAGATTCCTGTTAAATCTTTTCCCCCTCACCTTAAACCTATGTCGTCTGGTCCTCGATTCACCTGCTCTGGGCAAGAGACTCTGTACATCTACCCGATCTATTCCACTCGTGATTTTATACACCTCTAAGATCACCCCTCATCCTCCTGTGCTCCAAGGAATAGAGTCCCAGCCTACTCAACCCCTCCCTATAGGTCAGACCCTTGAGTTCTGGCAACATCCTCGTAAATCTCCTCTGTACCCATTCCAGGACTGAAACATGATCAAAAGTTGAGTGACTTATCTGTTTAGAAGGCTAAGAATGTTTATAAAGGCAACCTTTGATGTGTGCTGTTTAAGAAGGAACTGCAGATGCTGGAAAAATCAAAGGTAGACAAAAATGCTGGAGAAACTCGGTGGGTGAGGCAGCATCTATGGAGCGAAGGAATAGTTTCTCCAGCATTTTTGTCTACCATTGATGTGTGCTGGTTTAGTTCATGAGCAAATTTTCTTTAAATAAACAAATGTTTAAGTTGCTAGAACAATTCCTATGAGTGCACCTTTATATGAGCAGAAGCAATTGCATTAAATAAAGTATTGCCAATGGTTTAAAGAACCTTCGTGGTATTTTCTAAATCACAAATAAAACAAATGGTTATGTGGAATTCTCTGCCTCAGAGGGCGGTGGAGGCCGGTTCTCTCGATGCTTTCAAGAGAGAGCTAGATAGGGCTCTTAAAAATAGCAGAGTCAGGGGATATGGGGGAAGGCAGGAATGGGGTACTGATTGGGGATGATCACATTGAATGGCAGTGCTGCCTCGAAGGGCCAAATGGCCTAATCCTGCACCTATTGTCTATTGTTGGGGAAACTCCATGCATTATATAATATATTTTTGTTTTGATCTAAAGCTACCAAATTTGCATATATGCTTAGATTTTATTTACTCCTATTTGACATTTACAACATCTGAGGGGTTATGGCAATTGTCAGTTCTAAATCGATTTTTATCTTCTCCTTAGCCCTCTGTCCTAACGTGGTATCCAATGGTTACCATTTAAAATTCCATCTAACCTGAACCAAGCCAAACAATACTGTAGATCTGACAATGTTTAGAGTGGACATCAAGAAATGTGCCACCATGTGCTTAGTAGTGACTGTTTCATTTAAGAAACACCTCTTTAACCAACCCCGTTCCTCCCCCAGGCCCTCTACCATCCCCCAGATTTCCTGCAGGCAGTGATTAATTTTCTCACTGTCAGAACATAGATTTGAGCTGGACACAAAATGCTGTAGTAACTCAGCGGGACAGGCAGCATATCTGGATAGAAGGAATGTGTGATGTTTCAGGGTCTCGACCCTAAACGTCACCCATTCCTTCCATCCAGAGATGCTGCCTGTCCTGCTGAGTTACTCCGGCATTTTGTGTCCATCATCGGTGTAAACCAGAATCTGCCGTTTCTTCCTGTGCATAGATTTGTGCTATATCACTCTTGTTTACGGCAAAGACCAATGTTTGACTTTGTGCAATTTCTTCAGGTCAAATTTCAGCTACAGGTGTTTGAATTGCTGCAGATGTGAGTTTCTGTAGTATCCTGATTTAATAAAGTAACATTGCATACTTTGAGATCTACCTACCATTTTAAAATGTATGCAGGTAGACAAAAATGCTGGTGAAACTCAGCGGGTGAGGAGCGAAGGAATAGGTGACATTTTGGGTCGAGACCCTTCTTCAGACTGACCTACCTTTTTAAACTGTATTGCCCTTTTGTTTATATTATTATGCTAAAAAAAATGATTGCCAGTATATTTCTTCATCTTTGAGTTATATGCATTATATTATCAGAATAGAGCTGATTGGAGCTGAAAAATACCTTCCTTATTACATTGTCAGCTAATGTATGCTAAATACTAGCGACATAAGGAACTGCAGATGCTGGTTTACCAAAAAAAAGACAGTAACTCAGCGTGTCAGGCAGTATCTCTGCGGAACATGGCTAGGTAATGTTTTGGGATGGGACTGGTCTTCTGAGATGGTGGAGAGCTTGATCACAGACATCAAACAGGGCAGCAGAAATTGTCCTCATTGAATATGGGGAAGAATATAAGAAGAACCAGTGTACTTTCTGCAGGCCACACACACCATGTAGACCACTGTGTAGGAAGGAACTGCAGATGCTGCTTTACACAGAAGACACAAAATGCTGGAGTAACTAAGCGGGACAGACAGCATCTCTAAAGAGGATGAATGGGTGACATTTCGGGTCAGGTCTAAAGAGTCTTGACATAAAACGTCACCTACTCCTTTTCTCCAGAGATGCTGCCTGTCCCACTGAGTTACAATAGACAATAGGTGCAGGAGTAGGCCATTTGGCCCTCCGAGCCTGCACCGCCATTCAATGTGATCATGGCTGATCATCCACAATCAGTACCCCATTCCTGCCTTCTTCCCATATACCCTGACTCCGCTATTTTTAAGAGCCCTATCTAACTCTCTCTTGAAAGCATCCAGAAAACCTGCCTCCACCGCCCTCTGAGGCAGAGAATTCCACAGACTCATCACTCTCTGTGAGAAAAAGTGTTTCCTCGTCTCCGTTCTAAATGGCTTACTCCTTATTCTTAAACCGTGGCCCCCGGTTCTGGACTCCCCCAACATCGGGAACGTGTTTCCTGCCTCTAGCGTGTCCTAGCCACTAACAATCTTATATGTTTCAATGAGATCTCCTCTCATCCTTCTAAACTCCAGAGTGTACAAGCCCGCTGCTCCATTCTCTCAGCATATGACAGTCCCGCCATCCCGGGAATTAACCTTGTAAAACTAAGCTAGGGACTAGGGGAGATTATGTGTTCGGCACGGACTAGAAGGGTCGAGATGGCCTGTTTCCGTGCTGTAATTGTTATATGGTTAAGCTGCACTCCCTCAATAGCAAGAATGTCCTTCCTCAAATTGGGGGACCAAAACTGCACACAATACTCCAGGTGTGGTCTCACTCGGGCCCTGTACAACTCCAGAAGGACCTCTTTGCTCCTATATTCGATTCCTCTTGTTATAAAGGCCAACATGTCATTCGCTTTCTTCACTGCCTGCTGTACCTGCATGCTTACTCCAGCATTTTGTGTCTATTCCGTAGACCACTGCTACTTTTAATTGGAAGAATGTGTGTGTTTAATATGGAAGCATATATAAGCATGGATGGTATAGATTTTTAGATTACTGAATTAAAAATCCATTGCAGATAGTATTTAGCACATAGAAACATAGAAAATAGGTGCAGGAGTAGGCCATTCAATATGATCATGGCTGATCATCCAACTCGGTATCCTGTACCTGCCTTCTCTCCATACCTCCTGATCCCTTTAGCCACAAGTGCCACATCTAACTCCCTCTTAAATATAGCCAATGAACTGGCCTCAACTACCTTCTGTGGCAGAGAATTCCACAGATTCGCCACTCTCTGTGTGAATTTTTTTTTCTCATCTCGGTCCTAAAAGACTTCCCCCTTATCCTTGAACTGTGACCCCTTGTTCTGGAGTTCCCCAACATCGGGAACAATCCTCCTGCATCTAGCCTGTCCAACCACTTAAGAATTTTGTAAGTTTCTATAAGATCCCCCCTCAATCTTCTAAATTCTAGCGAGTACAAGCCGAGTCTATCCAGTCTTTCTTCATATGAAAGTCCTGCCATCCCAGGGATCAGTCTGGTGAACCTTCTCTGTACTCCCTCTATGGCAACGATGTCTTTCCTCAGATTAGGAGACCAAAACTACACAATACCCCAGGTGTGGTCTCACCAAGACCCTGTACAACTGCAGTAGAACCTTCCTGCTCCTATACTCAAATCCTTTTGCTATGACTGGTATTCAAGGTTGTATCGGTACTCCTTCAATCGGAAATAACCACAGTGTCTTATTTTCCCATTATATTCTTTGCCATTATTTCCATGCAAGCTGTTGCTTCCATTTCAGCTAATGCCCCGGAAGCCAGTTCTAAATGTAATCCTTTAGAAGCCTGTTCTAAAGGATTACATTTACATCTAACCATCTGAGATTCCAAGTGTCAGCTTGGCTCACTGCTAAAATATTTGCCTCCAGGACAGCGAGGGCCATTGGATTTGAGTCCTGTTGCAGGATTGAGTGGCATAATCAGGGCATAGACAAGTAGATCAGAAGCATCAACATTCGGGGCAACTTGGCGGCGTAGCAATAGAGCTGCCTTACAGCGCCATAGACCCAGGTTCAATCCTGACGACGGGAGCTTGTCTGTACCAATGTTCTCCCCGTGACCTGTGTAGGTTTTCTCCGAGATGTTTGGATTCCTCCCACACTCCAAAGATGTACAGGTTTGTAGTTTAATTGGCTTGGTATCAATGTAAAATTGTCCCTAGTGTGTGTGGGGTGGTGTTAATGTGCGGGGATCGCTGGTCGGCATGCTCGGCAGGCCGAGGGGCTTGTTTTCATGCTGTATCTCCAAACTAAACTAAATTTGGCTGAGACCTTTGGATTTCAGTGCAAGCTCCAGATTTAAAATGAAATCGTGCAATTCTCTTCTGGTGCAGGTCATGAGTTTCCAAATACGATGGAAAGAGAGTGCAGTGAAATTAAAAGATTGATGGGTTTACTTTGAACAGGAGGGAAGATGAACTCTTTTTCCTTTGATCGACGGCAGCTGGGCAGGTGTATATAAGTTGCTGCTGAGGAAATGAAGATGCTAAGATAGACGCAAGATGCTGGAGTAAATCAGCAGGACAGGGGAGAGGGAATGGGCAATGTCGGGGGAAACTTTTTCTAATCTCTTACCTCGAAGGAGATTTTTTTTTTTCCCCGTATCGTGTCTCCGTCCACACTGTGGCCTAACATTGAGGAGTTGGCGGCCTTTGCTAGAGTCCGACTTCGAGAGCTCATCCGCGGTAGTCTGCGAGCTTTAACATCGCGGAGCTCGCGGTCTCTGGTTAGAGACCGACTTCGGAAACACCAAGCCGCAGGATCTTTGACTGCCCCGACACGGGGACTTCGACCGCCGGCTGCGGGAGCTTCGATCACCCCGACTGCGGAAGGTTCGACTGCCCCGACCGGATGAGGAAGTGGGGAAAAGTGAGGAAGAAGATTGGACTTTATTGCCTTCCATCACATTGAGGAACGTGGGGCAATCCGCTGTGGTGGGTGTTTATGTTAACTTTTATGTTAACGTAAACATCCCTCCCCCACATAAAACAAAGCTAAAGAACGCTAAAAACATACATTTAACACATACAAACAAGCAACAAAGAAGGAAGGGCCAGACAGACTGTTGTCCAGGCAGCTATTGCTGATGGTTAAAACTTGCAAATTGTGAAGCCAGAGGAGGGAATGTAGGGAGAGGGGGCACCGGGAAAGGGAGGAGGTAGAAAGCGGGGTGTGGGGATCAAAGGGGAGTACGGAATGTGAAAGGTTAGCTAAAATTGAAGAATCTGACGTTTATGCCATTGGTATGAATGGTAAATACATGCTATATGCCGTCTATGTGAGAACATCACTAATTGCAAGACCCAGCTTTTAACGATAGAGTTAGTGTGAACATCTGGGAGACGTTTACATTAATAAAATTGTGAACAGTTGTCACATAAAAGCTGATTGCAGATTTGGGGAGAGTAGATGTTAGTAATGTTCTGTCTGAATAGTTTGGACCTCAAGTAGCATACCCACTCCTCAGATACTTTCATTCATGGAATGTCCTTTGTTTAAAAAATATTTAACTTTGAAACTCTGATAATGGAGTTCGCATCTTTTTATGTTTAAAAAGAACTGCAGATGCTGGTTAAATTGAAGGTAGATACAAAATACTTGATTAATTCAGCAGGTGAGGCAGCATCTATTGAGAGAAGGAATTGGCAAAGTTTCGGGTCGAGACCCTTCTTCAGACTGATGTATGAATATGCGAAAAGCGGAAGATCGACTGTCGGAACCTACAGTCTGGGTTGGGTCCCAATTGGGAGGTCTGGAACCGGAGCTGGAATCCACGAGGTAAAAGATGGAGGCGCAGGCAAGTCCCGAGAAAACACACATGGCTGTGGTAACTGGTTTGGGTTAAGACGTGGTGGTAGAGTCGGAGGGAAGGAGGAATCACAGAGGGGGAGCAGTGAGAGAGGATGTTGCTAAACTCTCATCGGAGAGAGGAGGGGAACTTCTTCAAAGTAGACATACCTTGAAGAGATTTCGCAGTGCATTGGACAAAATGTTTAAGAGAGAATTGCAGATGCTGGTAAAATCGAAGGTAGACACAAAACAGTCTGAAGAAGAGCTTTGACCCGAAACATCGCCAATTCCTTCTCTCTAGAGATGCTGCCTCACCCGCTGAGTTACTCCAGCATTTTGTGTCTACCTGGGATCTCTTTATGGTGTGAATGAAGTACTGTCTATGCTGTTGGGGGGCAGGGCAGAAAGAGTCCTTGTGTTGAAATCAATTACTTTTTTTAGTTGCAGACTGGCCCTTTGCTGGCCCTTTGAATCATTGTGTCCGTTGGCCATCAAATATCTGTCTGTACTAGTCCTTTTTTCCAGGCTACAGTTGACCAGGCCAGGACAATTCAAATGATCAACTAAATACGCATTTAGTTGCAGACACCTTCAGGCTGGCAAAATGTTTGCCCTTTTGATAGGACTTTCAAGAGAAATCTAGATAGGGCTCTTAAAAATAGCGGAGTCAGGGGATATGGGGAGAAGGCAGGAACGGGGCACTGTGTGTTTGGTAGTTGTAAGAAGATCATAAGCGATAGGAGCAGAATAAGGCCATTTGGCCCATCAAATCGACTCCGCCATTCAATCATGGCTGATCTACCTCTCCCTCCTAATCCCATTCTCCTGTCTTCTTCCCATAACCCTTGATGCCCGTCCTAATCAAGAATCTAGCTATCTCTGCTATAATAATATCCATTGAATTGTCCTCCACAGCCTTCTGTGGGAAATAATTTACTCAGTTACACCACCCTCAGATTAAAGAAATTCCTCCTCATCTCCTTCCTCAAGGAACATCCTTTAATTCTGAGGTTATGACCTAGACTTTCTAACTAGTGAAAGCATCCTCTCCGCAACCATTCCATCCAAGCCTTTCACTGGTTTAGAATTGTGAGTGAAGGGAGTGAATAAAATATAAATGGATCTGAATTGCAGGGCAAGATTAATGTTTCAGAGTATTTTGGGT
The DNA here is from genome assembly GCF_028641065.1 of Leucoraja erinaceus. Classification (NCBI taxonomy): domain Eukaryota; kingdom Metazoa; phylum Chordata; class Chondrichthyes; order Rajiformes; family Rajidae; genus Leucoraja; species Leucoraja erinaceus. Next base: position 126,860 of record NW_026576091.1, on the reverse strand, counting down.
AAAGTCTTCCTCTTTAAACATATAAGATTACATAGATACATGGAAAATAGGTGCAGGAGTAGGCCATTCGGCCCTTCGAGCCTGCACCGCCATTCAATATGATCATGGCTGATCATCCAACTCAGTATCTTGTACCTGCCTTCTCTCCATACCCCCTGATCCCTTTAGATTGTTAAGGGCTTGGACACGCTAGAGACAGGAAACATGTTCCCGATGTTGGGGGAGACCATACCAGGGGCCACAGTTTAAGAATAAGGAGTAAGCCATTTAGAACGGAGACAAGGAAACACTTTTTCTCACAGAGAGTGGTGAGTCTGTGGAATTCTCTGTCTCAGTGGAGGCAGGTTCTCTGGATGCTTTCAAGGGAGAGCTAGATAGGGCTCTTAAAAATTGCGGAGTTAGGGGATATGGGGAGAAGGCAGGAACGAGGTACTGATTGGGGATGATCAGCCATAATCACATTGAATGGCGGCGCTGGCTCGAAGGGATTAGTAAGTATGCAGATGATACTAAGATAGGTGGTGTTGTGGATAATGAAGTAGATTTTCAAAGTCTACAGAGAGATTAAGGCCATTTGGAAGAGTGGGCTGAAAGATGGCAGATGGAGTTAATGATGATCAGTGTGAGGTGCTACATCTTGGCAGTACACATCAAAATAGGACGTACATGGTAAATGGTAGCAAATTGAGGAATGCAGTTGAACAGAGGGATCTAGGAATTACTGTGCATAGTTCCCTGAGGGTGTAATCTCATGTAGATAGGGTGGTAAAGAAAGCTTTTGGTGTGCTGGCCTTTATAAATCAGAGCATTGAGTATAGAAGTTGGGATGTAATGTTAAAATTGTACAAGGCATTGGTGAGGCCAATTCTGGAGTATGGTGTGCAGTTTTGGTTGCCAAATTATCGGAAGGATGTCAACAAAATAGAGAGAGTACAGAGAAAATTTACTAGAATGTTGCCTGGGTTTCAGAAACTATGTTACAGACAAAGGTTGAACAAGTTGGGTCTTTATTCTTTGGAGCGCAGAAGGTTAAGGTGGGACTTGATAGAGGTCTTTAAAATGATGAGAGGGATAGACAGAGTTGACGTGGATAAGCTTTTTCCATTGAGAGTAGGGAAGATTCAAACAAGAGGACATGACTTGAGAATTAAGGGACAGAAGTTTAGGGGTAACATGAGGGGGAACTTCTTTACTCGGAGAGTGGTAGCTGTGTGGAGTGAGCTTCCAGTTGAAGTGGTGGAGGCAGGTTCGATTTTATCATTTAAAAATAAATTGGATAGTTATATGGACGGGAAAGGAATGGAGGATTATGGTCTGAGCGCAGGTAGATGGGACTAGGGGAGAATACGTGTTCGGCACGGACTAGAAGGGCCGAGATGGCCTGTTTCCGTGCTGTAATTGTTATATGGTTATATGGCCGAATGGCCTACTGATGCACCTATTGTCTATTAAACTTTAAAATACTGATTCCATATGTTAAATTAAATTTCCACTTCACAGATCATGGCTCGCATACTTGAAGCCTGTTTCACCATTTGGTTATGTTGCTGCTGATTTTTCTCTCATCTTTCACAGCCTATTAATGTGGGCTGTACATGACCACTTGAGGCCTATCCAAGACTCCATGCTAATGAAAACAAAGTGTGAACTTACCAAAGGCTGAGGGTCAGTCAATGACCTATGAAATATCAAATAACTGATCAATAGTTGCTGTGTCTTTGATGTGAGATCCGGCCTGCAGCAGTTTATTTGGTCCGACCTTACCATTACACCTGACCAACATGGAGATAACATAGACACAAAATGCTGGAGTAACTCAGCGGGGCAGGGCAGGCAGCATCTCTGGATAGAAGGAATGGGTGAAGAATTCTTCTGAAGAAGGGTCTCGACCCAAAACGTCACCGAATCCTTCTTTCCAGAGATGCTGCCTGTCCCGCTGAGTTACTCCAGCATTTTGTGTCTATCTTCAGTATAAGCCAGCAGCTGCAGTTCCTTTCTACACATGAACATGACATAACTGGTTAACCATCCAGTTTAAAGCAAAACCTCAGACCAGACACTAATCTCACGGTCCACCAGGCGGCGACTGTATCCCTGCTTCTGACTTGGATTATCTGCAGTTGGTACTTTAGTGATGGAAAGATAGCCGATCCTCTGTTTTTCACTATAAGAAAACTAATACCCTCTCCATGCGTTGGGAACAGACAAAGACCTTGGTCAAATGACAGACAATAGACAATAGGAGTAGGCCATTCGGCCCTTCGAGCCAGCACCGCCATTCAATGTGATCATGGCTGATCGTCCACACTCAGTACCCCGTTCCTGCCTTCTCCCCATATCCCCTGACAACGCTATCTTTAAGAGCCCTATCTAACTCTCTTGAAAGCATCCAGAAAATTGGCCTCCACTGCCTTCTGAGGCGGAGAATTCCACAGATTCACAACCCTCTGTGTGAAAAAGTTCTTCCTCATCTCCATTCTAAATGGCTTACCCCTAATTCTTAGAAACATAGACATAGAAACATCGAAAATAGTCGGCCATTTGGCCCTTCGAGCCTGCAGCGCCATTCAATATGATCATGGCTGATTATCCAACTCCGTATCCTGTACCTGCCTTCTCTCCATGCCCCCTGATCGCTTTAGCCACAAGGGCCACATCTAACTCCCTCTTAAATATAGCCAATGAACTGGCCTCAACTACCTTCTGTGGCAGAGAATTCCAGAGATTCACCACGCTCTGTGTGAAAAATGTTTTTCTCATCTCGGCCCTAAAATACTTCCCTCTTATCCTTAAACTGTGACCCCGTGTTCTGGACTTCCCCAACACCGGGAACAATCTTCCTGCACCTAGCCTGTCCAACTCCTTAAGAATTTTGTAAGTTTCTATAAGATCCCCCCTCAATCTTCTAAATTCTAGTGAGTACAAGCCAAGTCTATCCAGTCTTTCTTCATATGAAAGTCCTGCCATCCCAGGAATCAGTCAGGTGAACCTTCTCTGTACTCCCTCTATGGCAAGAATGTCTTTCCTCAGATTAGGAGACCAAAACTGTACACAATACTCCAGGTGTGGTCTCACCAAGGCCCTGTACAACTGCAGTAGGATCTCCCTGCTCCTGTACTCAAATCCTTTTGCTATGAATGCTAACATACCATTCGCCTTCTTCACTGCCTGCTGCACCTGCATGCCTACTTTCAATGACTGGTGTACCATGACACGCAGGTCTCGTTGCATCTGCCCTTATCCTAATCGGCCACCATTCAGATAATAGTCTACTTTCCTGTTCTTGCCACCAAAGTGGATAACCTCACATTTATCCACATTATACTGCAGCTGCCATGCATTTGCCCACTCACCCAACCTATCCAAGTCACCTTGCAGCCTCCTAGCATCCTCCTCACAGATAACACTGCCCCCCAGCTTTGCGTCATCCGCAAACTCAATTCCCTCGTCCTAATCATTAATATACATTGTAAATAGCTGCGGTCCCAGCACTGAGCCTTGCGGTACCCCACTAGTCACTACCTGCCATTCTGAAAAGGACCCGTTTACTCCTACTCTTTGCTTCCTGTCTGCCAGACAGTTCTCTATCCACATCAATACTGAACCCCCAGTTCCGTGTGCTTTAAGTTTGCATACTAATCTCTTATGTGGGATCTTGTCGAAAGCCTTCTGAAAGTCCAGATATAACACATCCACTGGTTCTCCCTTATCCACTCTACTAGTTACATCCTCGAAAAATTCTATAAGGTTCGTCAGACATGATTTACCTTTCATAAATCCATGCTGACTTTGTCTAATGATTTCACCACTTTCCAAATGTGCTGCTATCCCATCTTTATTAACTGACTCTAGCATTTTCCCCACTACCAATGTTATACTAACTGGTCTGTAATTCCCCGTTTTCTCTCACCCTCCCTTTTTAAAAAGTGGGGTTACATTAGCTACCCTCCAATCATCAGGAACTCCAGAATCTAAAGAGTTTGAAAAATTATCACTAATGCATTCACTATTTCTGTGGCTACTTCCTTAAGTATTCTGGGATGCAGACTATCTGGCCCTGGGGATTTTTCGGCCTTTAATCATAGAAACAGAGAAATTAGGTGCAGGAGGAGCCAGCACCGCCATTCATTGTGATCATGGCTGATCAGCCTCAATCAATAACCCATGCCTGCCTTCTCCCCATACCCCTTGACTCCACTAGCCCCTAGAGTTCTATCTAACTCTTTCTTAAATCCATCCAGTGATTTGGCCTCCACTGCCCTCTGGCAGGGAATTCCATAAATTCACAACTCTCTGGGAGAAAAAAGTTTTTTCTCACCTCAGTCTTAAATGACCTCCCCTTTATTCTAAGACTGTGGCCCCTGGTTCTGGACTCGCCCAACAACTTCCCTGATTTATTCTTTTGCCAAACTGGGATGAACAATTGTTGTAGTTCATCCATGCAGTCTTTTAATGCCTTCCATTGCATAACCACCGTCAACCCTTTAAGAATCAATTGCCAGTCTATCTTGGCCAATCTTAAAGTGTGGCCTCTGGTTCTGCACTCCCCCAACATCGGGAACATGTTTCCTGCCACTAGCGTATCTAATCTCTTAATAATCTTATATGTTTCAATAAAAAATCCCCTCTCATCCTAAATTCCAGAGTATACACTGGGAGTGCACACCACCCAGCTGTCCTGTCTGGCTTGTCCTGTCCCATTTGTGGAAGGGTCCATGGTTCTCATATTGGTATCATTACCCTGAATAGGCTGCTTTTTTCCCTGGAGTGAAGGGGACTGAAGGGGGAACTTGATGAAGGTATATAAAATGCGAGAAGGTGTAGATAAGGTTGGGAGAATCAAAATCCATCCCCCATAGTACAGATGTTGAAAACAAGACTACAGTAGTTTAATTACAGTCTAGTGCTGGAGAATGGGATTGGGAATAGCAAAAAACACTAAGTGCTGGAATAACTCAGTGGGTCAGGCAGCATTTGTGGAGAACATGGAAAGGCGACATTTCGGGTTGGGACCCGTCTTGGACTGAGAGACAAAGCCAGGCAAAAGGGTTGGCATGGATCTGAAGGGTCTATTTCTATGCTCTAGAATTCTTTGACTCGATGATTGCTCAGAATCTACAAGGCACCCTCAATCCTGAAGAGCTTCCATAAAGAAGGTTGAAGCACCACTGTAGACTAACGTGATCTTTATTGCAATGCTGTACCATATAACCATATAACAATTACAGCACGGAAACAGGCCATCTCGGCCCTACAAGTCCGTGCCGAACAAATTTTTTTCCCCCTTAGTCCCACCTGCCTGCACTCATACCATAACCCTCCATTCCCTTCTCATCCATATGCCTATCCAATTTAGGCATATATGTTACCAATGAATTGTAGAGCTGTTTCATGTCATTTCCAATTGAGACTTGAAACCAAGGTCTTCTCTGCTTTCCCGGCGGAACAATTTTTTAGAATGACGGAGCATTCTCCTGTTACCTTGGCCAATGCTTTTTTTCCCAACCAATCTTTAAATTCATCTTTTCATAATTCATAATCGTGAAATGATCATGTTATGTGATATGTTTTCTTTTAAAATCCCTTCTGGTTAGCTTCGCTCATTTGCAGGTAGAATCTGGATATTTCTTTCAAATGTCAAGTATCTGGATGAGCCTTTAAGTCACCATGACCCAGACTACAGACCAAGTGCTGGTAGATGTGATTAGTATAGATGGGTATGATGAAAATGACCGGTTTCTATACTCTGTGCCTCTATAGATCTAAAAGGGATACTTGCTCTGCCAGTTATTTTGTGGGGAAGGGAATTTAAAAGATGGCCTTTCTGGCCAATTTGTGACATGTTTCAGTTTGAGTTTAGAAACATAGAAATTAGGTGCAGGAGGAGGCCATTCGGCCCTTCGAGCCAGCACCACCATTCATTGTGACCATGGCTGATCGTCCCCAATCAATAACCCATGCCTGCCTTCTCCCCATATCCCTTGATTCCACCAGAGCTCGATCTAACTCTCTCTTAAATCCATCCAGTGGCCTCCACTGCCCTCTGTGGCAGGGAATTCCACAAAATTCACACCTCTCTGGGTGAAAAAGTCTTTTCTCCTCAGTCTTAAATGGCTGCTCCTTTATTCTAAGACTGTGGCACCTGGTTCTGGACTCGCTAAACATTGGGGACATTTTTCCTGCATGTAGCTTGTCCAGTCCTTTTATAATTTTGTATGTTTCTATAAGAAAACCCCTCATCCTTCTAAACTCCAGTGAATGCAAGCCTAGTCTTTTCAATCTTTCCTCATATGACAGTCCCGCCATCCCAGGGATCAATCTCGTGAGCGTACGCTGCACTGCCTCAATCACAAGGATGTCCTTCCTCAAATTAGGAGACCAAAACTGTACACAATACTCCAGATGTAGTCTTACCAGAGCCCTATTCAGCTGCAGAAGAACCTCTCTACTCTTATACTGAATTCCTCTTGTTATGAGACTATTGTCACATGCGACGAGGTACAGTGAAAAGCTTTTGTTGCGTGCTAACCAATCAGCGGAAAGACAATACATGATTACAATCGAGCCCACACTCCAAACTTTCCAAATTGACTGTGCCTGAAGCGCTCTGTCGGTGGATCACCAGCTTCCTGACGGACAGGAAGCAGCATGTGAGGCTGGGAAAGCACATCTCGGGCCTGCAGACCCTCAGCTAGGCTGCATACTCTCCCCTCTCCTGTAATCTCTCTACACCAATGACTGCACCGCCACTGACTCCTCTGTCAAGCTTCTCAAGTTTGCGGACGACACAACCCTGATCGGACTGATCTGGGATGGGGAGGAATCTGCCTACAGACAGGAAGTGACACAGCTGGCGTCTTGGTGCCATCGCAACAACCTGGAGCTCAATGCTCGTAAGACAGTGGAGTTGATTGTAGACGTTAGAGCTCCCCCTCCCCTCACCCCACTCACCATCAACAACACCACACTCACGTCTGTGGGGTCATTTAAATTCCTGGGAACCATCATCTCCAAGGACCTTAAATGGGGGAATACCATCGACTCCACAGTCAAAAAGGCACAACAGAGAATGTACTTCCTACGGCAGCTGATGGTCCAATTGTTATACGGCCATCGTAGAGTCTGTCCTCACCTCCATAATGGTCTGGTTTGGCTCAGCCACCAAGCACGACATCCGGAGGCTGCAGCGAATTGTTGGCTACAACCTTCCCTCCATTGACGGACTGTACACTGCAAGGGCCAGAAAGCAAGTCGGTAAGATCATCTCTGACCCCTCTTACCCTGGCCACAATCTCTTTGAATCATTTCCCTCTGGAAGGCGACTCCGGACTTTCAAAGCTGCCACAGCCAGACATGAAAACAGTTTTTTTCCACGTGTAGTAGCTCTACTCAACAACCAAACATCTGTAGCCTCCTTTTGCTCTGGTATTTTATTTAATTCGGATGTTTAATCGATAATGTTTTATTATTAATGTTTAATGTTTTATGAGTCATTCCTAACTATCACTGTATGTCATGTTGTCACTTGCGGGCGGAGCACCAAGGCAAATTCTTTGTATGAATACTCTCGGCGTTTGGAAATCAAGATAGACACAAAATGCTGGAGTAACTCAACGGGTTTGGAAGTCTGAAGAAGGATTTTGACCTGAAATGTCACCTATTCTCTGCCACAGAAGGTAGTTGAGGCCAGTTCATGGGCTATATTTAAGAGGGAGTTAGATGTGGCCCTTGTGGCAAAAAGGGATCAGGGGGTATGGAGATAAGGCAGTTACAGGATATTGAGTTGGATGATTAGCTAAGATCATATTATTGGCAGTGCAGGCTCGAAGGGCCGAATGGCCTACTCCTGCACCTATTTTCTATGTTTCTATGCTTCTATTCCTTTTCTCCAGAGATGCTGCCTGACCCGCTGAGTAACTTCAGCATTTTGTGTCTACAGTGTAAACCAGCATCTGCAGTTCCATCCTGCACATCTTCGTAAGTGGTCTTTGCGCTCGCTGCAGCTTAATGGCATCTTTCCTAAAGCACCCATATCTAACTGAAGTTTAAATCAAAACTTGATTACAATTACACAATTGGGCAGTTTGCACCCCAGCGGTATGAACATTGACTTCTCCAATTTCAGGTAGTCCTTACTTTCTCCACCCCATCTCAGCTCTTCCTCAGCCCACTGGCTCCACCTCTTCCTTTCTTCTTCCCCCCCCCCCCCCCCCCCCCCCCCCCCCTAACATCAGTCTGCAGAAGGGTCTCGACCCGAAACGTTGCCTATTTCCTTCACTCCATAGACGCTGCCTCACCCATTAAGTTTCCCCAGCTCTTTTGTCTACCTTACAATTGCACAATATTTGTTTATTGTTGGATTAGGGTTTGTTGTTATTTCTAGTGTGTCTAAATGTATGTTTTAATGTTTCTCAGTATGTCTTATATGGGGGGGGTGTGGGGGGGGGGAAGAGGGGGAACAGTTTTTCAGTCACTTACCTGGACGGAGATGCGTCTTTTCTCCATGTCGCATCTTCACCCACCCTTGCGGCCTACCAACTGGATTGGTGCGGCCTTTCCGACCGGAGACCGGCTCAGAGCTTCAGCAGCAGGCGTAGCGCTGAATTGCCATCGTGGAGCCCGGGATCCTGTCGAGGATCGCCAGTGTTGGAGCTCCTTCAGGAGGGTTCTAGGCCTCGACCACGGGTGAACAAAGAGGACGATGACTCTAATTTATTGCCTTCCATCACAGTGAGAAACGTTGATTCCGCTGTGGTGAATGTTTATGTTAAATTGAATTGTGTATTGAGTTATTTTTATTCATATGGCTGTATGGTAACTCAAATTTCACTGTACCAATGTGACAATAAATGTTATAAATAAAAAATTAAAAAATAAAATTATTTTTTAAAAAAAGGTTTTGCTTTGAACATTCTTCATGTTGGGCTGGACGAGTGTCCAGTTATTAAACATGAATGGAGCTATTCAGCAGCTCAGGCAGCATGTATAAAGAGAAAACCAGTTAAAGCTTCATGTTGACTCATCTACATGATCAGACCCCCAGGTTATTTTCTGTCTATTCCCCTGCTTGGGAGTGTGTAATTCTACTCCGTTGCTCACCTTGGTGTTTTATATTGCATTGTTAATTATTTGGATGAGGGGATTGAAGGCTTTGTGGCTAAGTTTGCAGATGATACGAAGATAGGTGGATGGACTGGTAGTGTAGAGAAAGCAGGGACTCTGCAGAAGGACTTGGACAGGATGAGCGAGTTGGCAGAGAAGTGGCGGATGGAATACAGTGTAGCAAAGTGTGGAGTCGTGCATTCTGCTAGTAGGAATAAAAGTGTAGACTATTTTCTAAATGGGGAGAGAATCCAGAAATCGGAGGTGCAGAGAGACTTGAGAGTGCTGCTGCAGGATTAATTTGCAAGTTGAATTGGCAGTAAAGAAGGCAAACGCAGTGCTAGCATTTATTTCTAGAGGACTAGAATAGTGTAATCCTGAAGCACTGGCCAGGCCACATTTGGAGTATTGCGAACATTTTTGGATCCCTGTATCTGAGGAAGGATGTGCTAGTTCTGGAGAGGGTCCAGAGAAGGTTTACGAGAATGATCCTAGGAATGAGTGGGCTAACATATGATGAGGGTTTGACGTCACAGGGCCTAGACTCCCTGGAGTTTAGAAGGATGGGGGGGGTCTCATTGAAACTTACCGAATAGTGAAAGGCCTGGTGGGAGTGGAGCAGTTTCCACTAGTGGGAGAGTCTAGGACCAGAGGTCATAGCGTCAGAATTAAAGGACATTCCATGAGGAGGAGTTTCTTTAGTCAGTGAGTGGTGAATCTGTGGAATTCATTAACACAGAAAGCTGTGGAGGCCAATGGATATTTTTAAGGCCGAGATAGAGAGATTCTTGATTAATAAGGGTGTCAGGGGTTAAGGGGAAAAGGCAGGAGAATGGAGTTGAGAGGGAAAGATAGATCAGCGATGATTGAATGGCAAAGTGGACTTGATGGGCCGAATGGCTTAATTTTGCTCCTATCACATGAACATGAATATTGGTCTATTCCTGCATTTTCATTGGGAAAGATGAAAACATGTATAGCTCTTGAAAGGGACAATGAAGATTTAATTCAATAATCTTTAATAGATCTCAAAACCATTTAAAAAGATGTCTGCTTTCCCTAGGCCTTTTGTCCAGTCTCTATATTAGCAGATGCAGTGTCGACTAACAGCGTGTCAAGCAGCATCCCTCGAGAATGTGGATAGGTGCCGTTTAGGGTTGGGACCCTTCTATCGACTGAAGGATCTCAACCCGAAACGGTATCTGTCCATGTTCTCTAGGGATGCTGCCAGACCCACTGAATTACTCCACCACTTTGAGTCCTTTTTTTGTAAACCAGCATCTGCAGTTCCTTGTTTCCAGTCTTCCCGTATTAGTTCAGTGTGTATTTGAGATATGGGGGGGGGGGGGGGGGACAGATAACATATTGCTTTAGTAATAACCCAATGCAAATACCTAGGAGATGCAAGGAACGGCAGATGCTGGTTTACAAAAAAGGGGCACAAAATGCTGGAGTAACTCAGCGGGACAGGCAGCATCTCTGGAGATCATGGATAGCTGACTTTTCTAGTCGAGATCCTTCTTCAGACTGATTCTAGGTGGGAAGGGGAAAGAAAGCTGGAAGAGAGGAGTGGCAGGACAAAGCCTGGCAGGTAATTGATGGAGGTTACAGAAAAGCTGGTGAGGGTGAGCGGGTGAGCAGCATCTATGGGGAAGGGGGGGGGGGGTGATCGGGCCAGACCCTTCTATGGATACTGGTGAAGGTGAGGGGGAGGGGGGGGGGGGGGGGGGTTGATAGGCAGATGATTGGACAAAGGCCAAAGATGAAAAGGTGGAAGGTGAGAGACAAAATGGTTGAAGAATTGTGAAGCTAGAGAAAGGAATGTAGGTAGGAGGGGGGGAGGGGAGAAATAGGTACGAGGCCAGGTCGCTCACACGGGACACAAACATCCTGATTTGGCACTTCGATTTATATTGGTGAATTTGTACCTCTTGCATTGATGGTGCTGCCTACAGTCTTTTTTTTTTAACTAAAATCCAGATAACTTGCCATTTACTAAATAATATCATTATAGAAGAATCATGTTCTGCTGCATGCTTTAATTTTAAGTATCAAGGAACTGCCGATGCTGGTTTACCAAGGAAAGACACAAAATCTGTCACTGTATGTGTAGACTATTTTCTAAATGGTGTCAGACAAAATATGTGTCTTTCCTTGGTAAATCACTATCTGGAGTACCTTGTTTCTACATTTTGACTGGTCCACTGCAAAATCTCCTCTGAAGAACGGTCCCGACCCAAAACCTCACCTCTCCATGTTCTCCTGGGATGCTGCCTGACCTACTCCTGCACTGTGTGGCTTGCCCTGCTTTAGTTTTAAACCTGTTTCTAAGTCAAACAATATTCTTAGCCCCCCTGCGGTCATGGCTGTCCATGGGTGTCTCCAGAGTTGGAAGACGCCTGTGCGTGACTTTGTTTAACGTTGGGAGACTGGTGCACAGACAGCCACCCCACGGTCCTTGACAGATCTGGGTCAGGATCCAGTGGCATGGAGTCCAAGACGACCGGAGACCCTTTTCTGCTGCAGCCTTCATCCGCCTTCCCAGCCGTTGTGACGCTCCAGTAAGGTCAGCCACCGTCCTCCACCTTTTCCACCGTTGAGGTCTTGGTTGGATTGGCTCTTTGTCAGAGACCTCCCCCTCGACCTTACCGCCATGGGTGGCCCTACCAGGAGCATAGCTCCAGACGGCATCGCTCTCAGGATCTCAGGACCACACAAGCTTCTCCACCACGAAAAGGTGACAATCCATGGAGAAGCAAACTCCGTTGTTATTAAAGCAAACAATATACTTGTGTTCTATATATCGTAGCTAGCTGTTTATTTTGCTCCTTCTTGGGCAGCAGACTGTCCTGGAGCTAGGATGGGTTTCATTCATTATTGTAGTTTTGCACTGAGCATATTGTTCACAATTAAAACATGGGTGGTTTTATCATCAAGGATTCCCACCACCCTCTTTTGCCCTCTGTGCCCTCTTTTCACCACTACCACCAGGCAGAAGGTATAGAAGCCTGAAGTCCCACACCACCAGGCACTTTCCTACACCTATCAGGCACTTGACTGACCTGTACAACCCTAACCCTACCTATGGAACAGAACACTATGGATCACTTCTCGCACTACCATGAACATGTTTATTTCCAGTTGTGTTTTGCACTAATGTATTCCTTTTTTGCGTAGTCTGTTTACTGTTGAATTTTATGTTCAATCTAAGCCTTTGTCTGAATCTGTGTCTCGAATGCTGCTGCAAGCATGTTTTTCCATTATATCTCTACCATACCATATTGCTGCCTGTAACGATAACAATAATGGTGCAATGGTAGAGTTGCTGACTTACAGCGCCAGCGACCACGGTTCGACCCTGAATACGGTATGGAGTTTGTATGTTCACCCTGTGACCATGTGGGTTTTCTCCGGGTGTTCTGGTTTCCTCCCAACCTCCAAATACATGCAGATATGTAAGTTAATTGGCTTCTTTAAATTATAACGTCCCTAATGTGTAGGATAGTGCTAGTGTACGGGGTGATCGCTGGTCAGTGCGGACCCGGTGGGCCGAAGGGCCTGTTTCCACGCTGTACCCCTTAAAGTCGAAAGTAAACTAAGCAAACTAATAAACTGTAAACATCAGCGTGTAAAACGCCAATTTGTGATTTTTCCAGGTGTCAATGTGGCTGAGTGCGTTATGTGCTCACCAGAATGAAATATGTGTTGGTTCATGTCTCACATGTGAAAAGTAAGCGCTTAAAGTCTTGAGATAAATTGATATAATTTGGGCATGTACTACTTTTTAGATTTAAACATAACATTGAGACTCGCCTGACACTAGTTTGAAGAATGAATGAATGAATTAATTAATAGTTTATTTCGGTCATACATTAAAAAGAACAAAACTTTACAATCTGTGTGAATATGAACCAACACTGTATCCATTTCACACGACATTTACATAATCAATGACCGAAAAAGGAATAGGCTGAAGCCACAAAGCTTATTTTTGCCTATCCTATACAGGGGTAAAATTATTCCTGGATATTCTGACCAATATTTATTCATTAATCAATGCAATGCAATCACATTGTTTTTGTGCAAATTCACTGTTCACAAATTGGTCGCTCATTTTCAATATTCCAATGTGTGCTACATGGCTTCTGTAGTGGCCATTTGGCTTCATTTTGTGTATCATAAATTATGGCATTTGCCTTTAAATTTTGTCTGCCTGTAATTACGTGGGTGGGATTTATTACGTAGTCGGAGGCGTGTTTGCTGCTGGGATTCTTGGGCAGAAGCTTGTCGTTTTTTAGTTAGTTCGGAGGAAGCATGGTGGGACGGCATAGCTTTCGACCATGGATCAGAGCTTTCCAACACTAAAGAAGTTTTCTAACGTTTCGGAGCCACGTGCTGGAATTTGACTAAGATTAAAATATTCTTATCAAGAAGAAGTTTGGATGAATATCTTACTGTTTTACTTCGATAATAAAGAAACTATTCATCAAGAAACTGTGTGTTGAAGATTTGTCTTTCAACGGTTTTGAATGTCTCGTGGAGAGCTCACATGTGTAAATGAAGCTATCTCCTTACCCCCTTGTCATCTCCTAGTGGCTAGAGGGAGCAATTCCTTGAACGATATAACAATCTGCCACTATAGTTTCAAACTGCAGTGCGACGATGAGGTTGTGAATGTGACTATGGCAATACGAACATTCCTTTTTCCTCTTTTATAAATAGTGCCATGGATTCTTTTTTACATCCATCCAAAAAAGCAGACCAAACTGTCCGACCCGCTGAGTTACTCCAGGATTTTGTGTCCTTTTGCTTGCAAACTTGTTAAGTTGTAATGATGCGATCTGTGTACTGAACATTAAAAAAATGGCATGATTTTTGAAGTTGGGTTCAGACACTTAAAATAATTGTTTTGTTTTATTTTAATGGGAAGGCACAAAGTGCTGTAGTACCTCAACAGATCGGCAGCATCTCTGGAGAACATGGATTGGTGACGTTTTGGTGATGATTTGTCTGAAGAAGTGTTCCGACCCAAAACGTCACCTATCCATGTTCTCCAGAGGTGCTGCCTGACCTGCTGAGTTACTCAGGCACTTTGTGTCTTCTTTTGTAAGCCAGCGTTTGCAGTTCCTTGTTTCTACATTTTGTTTACATTTTGTTGAAATGCACAAAATTCTTAAGGGGTTGGACAGGCTAGATGCAGGAAGATTATTCCCGATGTTGGGGAAGTCCAGAACTAGGGGTCACAGTTTAAGGATAAGAGGGAAGACTTTTAGGACTGAGATGAGGAAATCATTTTTTACACAGAGAGTGGTGAATCTGTGGAATTTCTGCCACAGAAGGTAGTTTGCCAGTTCATTGGCTATATTTAAGAGGGATGTGGCCCTTGTGGCTAAAGGGATCAGGGGGTATGGAGAGAAGGCAGGGATGGGATACTGAGTGGGATGATCAGCCATGATCATATCAAATGGCGGTGCAGGCTCGAAGGGCCAAATAGCCTACTCCTGCACCTATTTTCTATGTTTCTATGTTTTGAATGTTCATTTAAGCTTCTCATTAAAAAAAACCCAATTGATGTAACAAAACCATGATTTCAAATAAATTTGCCCTGATTTTGAATTTCCTTTTCTAAGCCTCACGTCACTTTGATCTTTTTCAAAGAGGCATCACGCTTTAATGTTATGCTGCCAGTTTTAATTTTTAAACATTCCAGCTGACCTGCCCCCTCCCATGTTGTACCATATAATTTCTGAGATCCTGTTCTTGTTTCAGTCTCGGTTTTGGTTTTTACCTGTCTTCGGGAATCGAAGTGATTTTTGGGTGGTGTTGCGGTGTGCGACAGTTTCTCGGTGTTTTGGGATTGTTGGGAGAGAGCGTCGTTTAGTTTGGTGTCTGCACAGTGTGGGAGGAAACCGAAGATCTCGGAGAAAACCCACGCGGTCCTAGGGAGAACCTACAAATTCCATACAGGCAGCACCCATGCTGTCTGCCTGGGTCTCTGGTGCCGTGAGGCAGCAACTCTTACCGTTGCGCCAGTGTGCCACCCGGAAAAGAAATCGCAGATAATGGACTCGGTTAAGATCTGCCAGACTTAAGATCTCCCTGTTTCCTGCTAAACCTATCTAAAGAAAAATTCCAACTCTACCTCAAATCCTGCTGGGGCGGTTCCTTGAGCCAAACAACAAGTGCCGGAGCAACTCAGTGGGTTTGGCCCCATCTGCGGAGGGAATGGATAGATGACGTTTCGGGTCGGGACCCTGTGCGGTTAATTGATTCATGAACAAACCTGTTTGCAGACCCATACACAAATTCATAGCAGTCATGTTCCATATTCTCAATTAATATATTTATTGGCTGTAAGCATGGGATCATTGATTTATTAATCTTCTGCTTCTGCTATAGATATACTAATATTCAGTTGCTCGCTGCAAAATAGGGTTTTTTTTTCATCCCTCCTGTGACTTTTGACATTTATTTTTCCTGGCATCTGTTTCCACCGCCCACTGTTCTTTGAATTTATTCAGTGCTAATTGCCCCTTTAACGGATTAACTAACCATGGACATGATTAGTTATCATTGCTGTGAGCAACTTTTATTGATGGTTGTATTGATGTGTCCGTATTTACCTACTTTTTTAAATATATGGCATTTTAGAAGTCTAGTTTATATTCAGATGCACAAGTACAGTGAGATAGAAGTACAATGACAGGTGTACATGCACAGCATCACAGGCACATAGACAACACACAGAAACATATAGCTGCAAGAATAATTTGAGGAAGGACATTCTTGCTATCGAAGGAGTGCAGCGTAGGTCTACAAGGTTAATTCCCGGGATGGCGGGACTGTCATATGCTGAGAGAGTGGAGCGGCTGGGCTTGTATACTCTGGAATATGGAAGGATGAGAGGGGATCTCATTGAAACATATAAGATTATTAAGGGTTTGGACACGCAAGAGGCAGGAAACATGTTCCCGACGTTGGGAGAGTCCAGAACCAGGGGCCACAGTTTAAGAATAAGGGGTAAGCCCTTTGATCAACTTTGGTCAATGAAAGTTGTTTTTTAAATGAGTTATAGAAATAAAAATGACTTGACTTGATTTAGAATGGAGATGAGGAAACACTTTTGTCACACAGAGCGTTGTGAGTCTGTGGAATTCTCTGTCTCAGAGGGCGGTGGAGGCCGGTTCTATGGATACTTTCAAGAGAGAGCCAGATAGGGCTCTTAAAGACAGCGCAGTCAGGGGATATGGGGAGAAGGCAGGAACGGGGTACTGATTGGGGATGATCAGCCATGATCACATTGAGTGGCGGTGCTGGCTCGAAGGGCCAAATGACCTACTCCTGCACCTATTGTTTAAAAAAAAAAAGACACCATTATGGTAGTACAAGAGGTGGTCTGTGGAATTTTGTTGGCGAGGTAGGATTAGGGATGTGCAGGTCAGTTCAAGAACCCTAACCCTAGCTACCCTTGTAGGATAGCACCTGTTCCTAAAACTGGTGGTGGGGGACTTCGGGCTTCTGTATCTCCAGCCCAATAGTACCAAGGAGAAGGGATCATGGCCTAAATGATGGGGGATTATTGATGAATGGTGCCATCTTCTTGAGGCAGTGCCTCGAGTAGATGTTTTTGACTGCGGGAGGGCTGTGCCTGCGATGGACCGGGCTCAGTCCACTATTCTCTGCAGCCTTTCACTTTGCTGTGTGTTGGAATTGTCATTGGCATGCCATTATGCAGCCAGACAGAATACGACAAACAAACAATAATCGTGCAAAGATAAATTAAAAAATGCCCCCAAGTCTATGTAATTTGGCTTAGTTGAAGGTTGTAGTGTTCAATAACCCGATGGTTGTTGGGATGAAGCTGCCCTGAACCTGAACATTAGTATTCAGATTCCTATATTACCACCTTGATAGTATGAGTGAAATGAGATTGTGACCAGGGTGGTGTGGGTCTCTGATCCTAGCTGCATTTTTGAGGCAGGGACTCCTGTAGATCCCTTCGATGGTGGGGAGATCAGTACCTGTGATGGACTGGGCGGTATTTGCCACATTTTGCGAACTTCTTCTTTAGTGAGGTTTCGGCAACGTTGTTGGATTCATCCTCATCAAAGTCAAAGTCAATTTTATTTGTCACATGCACCCAAAGGTGCAGTGAAATGAATTTGCCAGCAGCGATACGCTTAAAAAGAACACACATCTCCTTCAAAAGAGTAGGCCGTGGCAATTCAATTCAACTTTGCTCTCAGATAATAAGTTTGTAGAGTTTATCAAAAAAGAGATAGCCTTTTTTCTTTCCACTAATATATCCCCTGAAATCTCTAGCCTGATCGTATGGGATGCCCTTAAGGCTTACCTTAGGGGGCAGATGATAATATGTCCATACCTGCACTACTTGGTTCCTCACTTCCACTCCGCTCAATTAAATCTGTAAAGAAATCCAGTGGTTAAACACTCTTTGAGGACATGGGCTCAATTCAGGAAATGTTTTGGGTTGCATAACCTTTCTCTACTGTGCCCTATTGCATCAAACCACCTTTTTAAACCATCAACTCAGGACGCTGTCTTTAAAGAATGGCATAGGAAGGGTATTGTGCGCTTCAAGGACCTGATTATGGGTAACACTGGAGCATCATTTGAACAATTAAGCAACAAAATTCAATCTTACAAAGTCAGATTTTTCCCGATACCTGCAAACAAGACACGATGTGTTCTATAAACTGCCCAGCTCTTCTATACCAACAGACACAACCCTTGTTGATACAGTTCTTTCTTTAAACCCCTCAGAATAGACTTGTCTCAACTTTATATGGCAGGATGTTGGATCTAAGGCGTGCCCCATGGACAAGCTCAAGGCAGCATGGGAGGAAGACTTGGGCTCCTCTCTCTCGGAAGATACATGGAGTTCCATTCTTAAACTGGTTCAATTCCACCTCATGTGCTCGTCACTGTCTGATCCAATTCTAAGTGGTACATAGGGCTCATATCTCAAAAGCCAAATTATCTACTATTTACCCTGAGGTTAGTCCATTCTGTGTTAAATGTAACATTTCTGAAGCCTCTCTTGTCCATATGTATTGGTCATGCTCCAGCCTTAACAAGTCCTGGCTAGAGGTCTTTCATACATTATCCCAGGTGTTAAACATCAAATTGGAATTAAAGCCTCTAATCGCTCTTTTTGGGGTCACTGGTGAGGAGGTTAGATTAATTGCAGATAAACGCCGCACTATATCTTTTGCTTCTCTTCTGGCTCGGCGAATAATCCTGCTCAGGTGGACGGAACCTACCCCGCCCACTCATACACAATGGCTGACAGATATTATGTCCTGCCTAAAGCTCGAGAAAATCAGGCACTCATTTCAACATTCAAATGGAAGGTTTCAGAAAGCATGGGGACCTTTATTAAATGCATTCCAGACTTTGTAAGTGCTTGATCATCAAGCACAGTTTAACAGCTTAACAGTACCCATTCATTTTTCGTGGATTATTGTTGGGACAGACTGATATTTGCATATGCTTACTGGCAGTGACTGGGGAGGGATTATTTTTGGTATCTCGTTTTTCTTTCATTGTTGTTGCCTCGTTATATGTTGGCATACGTTGTTTTTTATTTATTCTTTTCGTACACTCTGTCTGTAACAAATGGACAACTTTGCATTTGTTATGTCCTGAAAACTAAATAAAAAGGTTTTGATTTTATTTTTAAAAGAACACACAATACGTAATAAGAATTAACGCAAACATCCGCCACAGCATTCTTCACTGTGGTGGAAGGCAACAAAGTTCAGCGAGTCCTCCCTTGTTCACCTGTGGTTGGGGGCCATAGACCCTCTGTAGTTGCCGCTACAGACGGCCCTCGATGTACAGGCCCTCTTGTCGGGATGATCTAAACCCCGATGTCGGGACGGTGAAACACACTCTGCGGCTTGTAGGTCCCGAATCGGCATTTTCACACCGGAGACCGCGGCTTCGGGATGTTATAGGCCGCAGGCTGGTGTGTCGGAGCTCTTCTCTGGCGATCCATAGCGAGGGATCCCGTGCTCCGGATGGTAAGTGCACGGCCTGCCCGCGGCTAGAAGCTCCGCAGGCCGCGGCTTCAGGATGTTATCGGCCACTTATTTTTATTGACAAATTTCTCCATCCTTGTGTATTTTAGTTTAGTTTATTGTCACGTGTGCCGAGGTACAGTGAGAAAGACAATACATGATTACCATCGAGTCATCCACAGTGTAAAAAAAACATAGAAACATAGAAAATAGGTGCAGGAGTAGGCCATTCGACCCTTCGAGCCTGCACCGCCATTCAATATGATCATGGCTGATCATCCAACTCAGTATCCCGTACCTGCCTTCTCTCCATACCCCCTGATCCCCTTAGCCACAAGGGCCACATCTAACTCCCTCTTAAATATAGCCAATGAACTGGCCTCGACTACCTCTGCGGCAGAGAGTTCCAGAGATTCACCACTCTCTGTGTGAAAAAAGTTATTCTCATCTCGATTTTAAAGGATTTCCCCCTTATCCTTAAGCTGTGACCCCTTGTCCTGGACTTCCGCAACATCGGGAGCAATCTTCCTGCATCTAGCCTGTCCAACCCCTTAAGAATTTTGTAAGTTTCTATAAGATCCCCTCTCAATCTCCTAAATTCTAGAGAGTATAAACCAAGTCTATCCAGTCTGGATAGATACAGGATGAAGGGAATAACATGAAAAACATTTAGTGCAAGGTAAAGATAGTCCGAGGGCTTCCCATGAGCTAGATAGTAGCTCAGGATTGTTCTCTAGTTGTTCGGAGGATGGTTCAGTTGCTTGATAACAGCTGGGAAGAAACTGTCCCTGAATCACGTATGTAGTACATGTAATGTCAAGTTGCAGTTATGCAATCCTACCAATACCAATACCTGTACCACCAGGAGCCGCTGAATGTAATGTTTTAAAATGGGCGTCTTCATTATTGTATGTGTGATTACGCAAGTAGGTTAGTATAGTTTAGAGATATAGCGCGCAAACGGGCCCTTTGGCCCACCGAGTCTGTACCGACCGGCGATCCCCACATATTAACACTATTCTACACACACTAAGGGCCATTTACATTTATACCAAGCCAATTAACCTACAAACCTGTACCTCTTTGAAGTATGTGAGGAAACCAAAGATCTTGGCGAAAACCCACGCAGGCCACGGAGAAAATGTACAAACTCCGTACAGACCGCACCGGTAGTCAGGATCGAATCCAGGTCTCTGGCGCTGAAAGGCAGCAACTCTACTGCTGCACCACTAGTGCCGCCCCTGAGTCTTAAAATAAATATATTGAGATTAACAAAATGGGAACTGAATCCAGCCAGGAGATTGAATCCAGCCTGTGTACTGTAGTTCAAATATTCTCGGACATTTAACTCTCATGTGAAGCATCAGGTAGAATCAGGGAACTGCAGATGCTGGTTTATACAAATGGACACAAAGTGCTGGAGTAACTCAGCAGCTCAGGCAGCAACTCTGGAGAACATGGATAAGTGACGTTTCGGGTCGGGACCCTTCTTCAGACTGATTGTAATAGAGGGTAGAAAGATATCTATGTTCTCCAGAGATGCAGCCTGACACACAGGAGAACGTACTAACCAAAGATCCTATAGCGAGCAAGATAGATCACTCGACGAAAAAGTTGTAGTACGGTCATGGGCAGATTCATGGGTCATTTTAGGCCTCATTTCCGTAACCGGCTTCCGTCTCCGCACCAAAGATCCCATAACAGAGCAACGATAACTAGTGCGGTGACGGAAGCCGGTTACAGAAACACCCTCGTAAAAATAAAAGTTATTTGGGAAAAATCTTCTCATTTTCAGAATTTAAATTTATTAACGCAAACTGTTCCACCGCAACATTGATTACACTGCGAGTCGGGTCCGGTCGGGTTACTGAAATGGATGAAAAAAATGCCCACGTTCCGCTCCGTTGCATACTACACGTATGCATTTAGCAGGAGTGGTCTATCTTGCTATCATGCAGGCAGCACCCATAGTCAGGATGGAACCCAGTTCTGTGGCGCTGTAAGGCAGCAGCTCCACTGCTGCGCCACTGTGCCGCCGATATAGTCTGCATGAACTTCAACGAGGCCTTGGGTGCCGTAAGGGAGACTGGTCACACGCAAGAAGCTGTGAGATCCAGTGTCATTTGGTAAATTGGATCTAAAGTGGATTTGATGGTAGGAAGAAAGTGATGGTCGAGGGTTGGCTTGCAATTGAAAGCCTCTGATCAGTGATGAACATCAGTGATTGCTGCCATCCTCTTGCTGTTTGCTATTTCTGAATCTGAATCTGTTTGCTATTTCCATTAACAATTGGATATTGGCGATATAATTTGTGCAGGAAGGAACTGCAGATGCTGGTTTACAGACACCAAATCCTGGAGTAACTCAGCGGGACAGGCAGCATCTCTGGATAGAAGGAATGGGTAACTTCACAGATGTCATGAAACTTGGTGGTGGTGTTAGCGAAGAGCGTTGTGCAATGTTACAGAACAATATTGATGAGTTGAGATCAAAGAAATGACACTTGGATTTTAGTTCTGAAAACAAAACTGTATTTTAGTTTATAGACAATAGGTGCAGGAGTAGGCCATTCGGCCCTTCGAGCCAGCACTGCCATTCAATGTGATCATGGTTGATCATCCCCAATCAGTACCCCGTTCCTGCCTTCTCCCCATATCCCCTGACTCCGCTATCTTTAAGAGCCCTATCTAGCTAGTTTTGTTGCTTATTATCACGAGTACCAAGGTACAGTGAAAACCTTTTTTGTTGCGTGCTATCTAGTCAATGAAAAGATTATACATGGTTACAATCAAACTGTCCACAGTGTACAGACACAGGATAAAGAGAATAAAGGGCCTGTCCCACGAGCATGCGACCTGCATGCGGCAAGCGCGACCAAACCGGAAGCGGGGGCTGCGCGGAGGTCGCGTGATCCCCGTACAGGGCCGGTCCCACCAGCATGCGCCTGCATGCGGCGAGCGCGACCAAACCGGAAGGTCGAGTGAGTAACATGAAGTTCGAGCGAAGTCCGCGCGTGACATACGGCGTTAAGACGCTGCGTACGGCGTTGAGATGCTGCACACGCCCGTCGAGGCGGTGCGGGCCAGCAGGCCGTTGCCGCGCGGAATTCTTGAACACTCAGTTTTTCGGAGCCCCGCGCGATGTCAGGACCAGCTCCTCACAACTCTATACGGCTCCGACGATTGAAGTGGGACCGGCCCAAGCGACCACGTTAGGTCGAGCTTGCCGCATGGAGTCGCATGCTCGTGGGACAGGCCCTTAACGTTTAGCGAAAGACAAAGTCCGATTAGAAGGTCTCCGATGAGGTAGATGGGAGGTCACAATTGCTCTCTCATTCATGATAGGATGGTTCGGTTGCCTGGTAACAGCTGGGAAGAAACTATCCCTGAGGTGTGTGTGTGTGTTTTCAAATGTCTATACCTCTTGCCTGAAAGGAGAGGGGAGAAGAGGGAATGGCTGGGGTGAGACTGGCCCTGATTATGTTGCTGGCCTTGCCGAGGCAGTGTGAAGTGTGGATGGTGTCAATGCAAGGGAGGTTGGTTTGCGTGATGGTCTGGGCTACGTCCGCAACTCTGCAATTGTGGTCTTTGAGGGCAATGTTCTCAAACAATACTGTGATGCATCCTGACTTTTGGAATGACTGATTAAGTTAGTATGTACATGGTGAATGGTAGATCCCTTAGAAAGTGCTGACGAACTGAGGGACCTTGTCATACATACCCAAGGATCCAAAAGAGTTTGAGGTTTTTTTTCAACCAAAGGGCTTTTGAGGTGTGGAATGTATTGCCTGTGACAGTGGGTAATCCAATGTCATTGAAGTGTTTCGATGAGCATCTGAAATACTGTCTGTGGGATTCCCTGCCTCAGAGGGCGGTGGAGGCAGGTTCTCTGGATGCTTGTCTCTTGTCTATTAAGTATTTAGATGAGCATCTGAAACACTAGTAAACTACAGGCTGAGCGCAGGAAAATAAATTAGTCGAGATGAATAGTTGTTGAGCCAGTCATGGTGGGCGAAAAAGGACAGTTTCCATGTTGCATGGATGACAGGAATTATGAGAACATTAAAAAATATGATTTCCAGAATGTTCTATGTGATAAATAGTAACTGAATGTCCTTATCAATGTAAAGCAAGTGCTTAACTCGTGTTCTTGTTCCCTGCAGTTCCCCAGCCACTGGTTGACCTTCAGTTGAAGCTGATGAGGAAGATTGGAAAGTCTGTCAGCATTGATCGATGGGAAAAGTACCTTCTCAGGGTAAACTACTTTCACGTTGGATCTGATGGGGACAATGACGTAGACTCACACAGCGTGGAAACAGACCCTTCTGCCCCACTTGGCCACACTGGCCAACGTGTCTCATCTACACTAGTCCCACCTGCCTGCCTTTGGTCCATATCCCTCTAAATCTGTCCTATCCATGTACCTGTCTATATTTTTCTTAAAAATTGCGATAGTACCAGCCTCAAGTCAAGTCAAGTCAAGTCAAGTTTATTTGTCACATACACATACGAGATGTGCAGCGAAATGAAAGTGGCAATGCTCGCGGACTTTTGTGCAAAAGACAAACAACAAAACAACCAAACAAATTATAAACACAATCATAACACACATATTCTTTTACATAATAAATAATGGAAGGAAAAACGTTCAGTAGAGTTAGTCCCTGGTGAGATCGGCGTTTACAGTCCGAATTGCCTCTGGGAAGAAACTCCTTCTCAACCTCTCCATTGGCAACATATTCCATACACCCACCCTTTCTGTGAAAACGTTACTCCTCAGGTGAGTGGTGAGTCTGTGGAATTCTCTGCCTCGGAGGGCGGTGGAGGCCGGTTCTCTGGATACTTTCAAGAGAGAGCCAGATAGGGCTCTTAAAAATAGCGGAGTCAGGGGATATGGGGAGAAGGCAGGAACGGAGTACTGATTGGGGATGATCAGCAAT
The DNA here is from genome assembly GCF_028641065.1 of Leucoraja erinaceus. Lineage (NCBI taxonomy): Eukaryota > Metazoa > Chordata > Chondrichthyes > Rajiformes > Rajidae > Leucoraja > Leucoraja erinaceus. The sequence goes on along the minus strand of NW_026576091.1, from coordinate 102,776 downwards.
GATCACATTGAATGACAGTGCTGGCTCAAAGGGCCGAATGGCCTACTACTGCACCTATTGTCTATTGTTCCTATTAAATCTTTTCCATTTCGCCTTCAACCTCTGGTTCTTGATTCTCCTATTATGGGCGAGAGACTCTGTGCGTCTACCCGATCTATTCCTCTCATGGTATGGGAATGCTATGAATCCTATAGCACACTAAAGCATCTATTCCTCTCATTCCTCTCAAAGGCATAGAGCCTTTGCTGGTCACCCAAACCACGTTACTCTGCGGGTTTCCACAGCAATTTTTGTCTACCTTCGATTTTTCCAGCATCTGCAGTTCTTTCCTAAACATTACTGTGCACTGTTCAGTACCCGTTAACCGGTACAACGAGAAACAACTTCTTTGGTAATACATATTGCAAAACAAAGTTGTTTTGTGCATCTTTTGGTAGGTTACCAGTTAGTATTAGAACTAGCTCATCCTAATTCTTGCAAATAGCGTGTTTGGTGTGACAGCTATTAACACAAACTCCAGCTTCCTTGTCCAAAGCACAGGTTGAAATGTGATCCCATCACCTTCTTTTATAGACAATAGACAATAGGTGCAGGAGTAGGCTATTTGGCCCTTCGCCATTTAATGTGATCATGACTGCTCATCCCCAATCAGTACCCCGTTCCTGCCTTCTTCCCATATCCCCTGACTCCGCTATCTTTAAGAGCCCTATCTAGCTCTTTCTTGAAAGTGTCCAGAGAACCGGCCTCAGAGGCAGAGAATTCGACACTCAAAACTCTGTGAGGAAAAGTGTTTTCTCATCTCCATTCTAAATGGCTTACCCCTTATTCTGAAACAGTGGCCCCTGGTTCTGGACTCCCCCAACATCGGGTACATGTTTCCTGCCTCTAGCGTGTCCACACCCTTAATAATCTTATACGTTTCAATAAGATCCCCTCTCATCATTCTAAACTCCAGAGTGTACAAGCCCAGCCGTTCCATTCTCCTAGCATGTGACAGTCCCGCCATCCTGGGAATTAACCTTGCTACTTTTGTTGAAAGTAACTGCAGATGCTGGTTCACCATCTTCTTTGCATGGACTGATTATGCTTAATTGAGTTTAGTTTAGGGATGCAGAGCAGAAACAGGCCCTTCGGCCCACCGGGTCCGCACCGACCAGAGATGCACATTAACACTATCCTGCACCCACTAGGGATCATTTTTGCATTTACCAAGCCAGTTAACCTACAAACCTGCATGTCTTTAGAGTGTGGGAGAAAACCGAAGATCTCGGGGAAAACCCACGCAGGTCACAGGGAGAACGTACAGGCTCCGTACAGACAGCACCCGTAGTCGGGATCGAACTCGGGTGCCCGGAAATGCATTAGCTGTGGGGCAGCAACTCTACCACTGCGCCTCAGTGACCGCCAACATATACAACATGAAAACACTTCAACAGGAATCTGATGAAGGGTCTCAACCCAAAACATAATCTATTCCTTTTCTCCAGAGATGGTGCCTGACACAATGAGTTAATCCAACATTTTGTCTATCTTTGGTGTAAGCCAGCATCTGCAGTTCCTTCGTGACCATGAAAATAGGCCCTTCAGCCCTCCGAGCCCATGCTGACTAATGATCACCCGTTTACACTAGTTTGATGTTATCTCAATTTCACGTCATTAGGGGCGATTAACCATACAAAACGGGGATGTGGTAGGAAACCGGAGCACCCGGAGAAAACCCACTCGGTCACAGCGAGAACGTGTAACCTCCACATAGACTGCAAATGAGGTCAGGATTGAGCCTGGTTCTCTGGCACTGTGAGGCAATAGTCCCGTCTCTTTATCAACAGTGTCATACAAGCAAAGCTATTAAAATTCAACGTTTAAATATTGGGGGGGTTTTCTGTTCTATTTTTTAATTTTTAACTTGAATATAAACTGAACACTACAAATTGTTTTTTCTCCAATAGATATGCCTGGAATATAACAATACTTGGGCCTGGGAGATGGAAAAAATCGGATACACTGAGATGGATGCTGAATGCAAACTTGGCCTCTTAAAGGTATTTTGTCAACAACGAGTGCATGAATGTCTTAATATTAACCATGGCACAGGATATCTCCGTGGATTGTCACCTTGTCGTGGTGGAGAAGCTTGTGTGGTCCTGAGAGCGATGCCGTCTGGAGCTATGCTCCTGGTAGGGCCACCCATGGCGGTAAGGTCGAGGGGGAGGTCTCTGACAAAGAGCAATCTAACCAAGACCTCAACGGTGCAACAGGCGGAGGGCGATGGCTGACCTTAGTGGAGCGTCACAAACGCTGGGAAGGCGGATGAAGGCTGCAGCAGTAAAGGGTCTCCGGTCATCTTGGACTCCATGCCACTGGATCCTGACCCAGATCTGTCAAGGACCATGGGGTGGCTGTCTGTGCACCAGTCTCCCCACGTTAAACAAAGTCACGCACAGGCGTCCTCCATATAGGGAATAGCACCCTGGAGACACCCATGGTCAGTCACGACCGAAGGGGGCCTAAGAACAGGATAGAAGTTGCAAAGCTGTACACATAACGATGGTGTAGGTCCACCACTGATTTTCCAGCAACTGATTGTTCATCGCATCCTTTAATCTGGACAAAATGAGCAGAACACAAAGTGCTGGAGTAACTGCGGGTCAGGCGGCATTTGTGTGGAGGGAATGAGATGGGTGACGTCTCCGGTTGGGACCATTATTCCTATTCTTGCTATCCTATGATTGATTTACTATTGTGACTGTTCTTTCAACTGGCATGAAATTTGACATCTCTTCTACTAATTCAGTCGGTGGAGTTTACCATTAAAATTGTCGAAGTAATGGCTGGAGAAGATGCAGCATAAACTGAGGAAACATTAAAATCTCCACTAAAGAGCCAGCAGTGGTCGTCGTGACCTTTTAAATATCCACAGGGAGTTATTGAGTTGTGACTTCTGACTCACAGTTTCGCATTCGTCTTAATTTGGATGTATTTCAAGCAGTCATGCTCATTTGTTTTTACTTTCATTCAAAATAAATTGAATAATTAATATGAAAGAAAAGGAAGTTTTACTAATTGTAAAATGAAAGTAAAAACGAATGAGGATGACAATAGACAATAGGTGCAGGAGTAGACCATTTGGCCCTTCGAGCCAGCACCGCCATTCAATGTGATCATGGCTGATCATCCCCAATCAGTACACCGTTCCTGCCTTCTCCCCATATCCCCCTGACTCCACTATCTTTTTAAAAAAATTTTTTTTTTAATTTTATTTTTATTAGCAGTACAGTAAATTACATTAATACATCGCATATATCTTATTACATTTTGTTGTACCACTTCCTTTTTTGAGCTTTAAAAAAGATAGAAATAAAAAGTAAGGAAAGTAAGCAAGAATCGTGAAGGTGCAGGAAAGTGTTGGGAGAAGAGAACCCCTTAGGGAAGGAATTAGAGATGGAAGTAAAGAAAATAAATAAGACCCTAGAAAGAAAAGAAAAAAAAGAAGGAAGGAAAATCAATCGCTCTATTGTAACACAAAACTCCGCAAAAAAGGATATACCAACCGTGTTTTTATTAAAAATTTATTTTATACCCCCCGTTACCAGATCCTGGTGGCCTTTATGTTTTAACTTATTATTGCACCTTATGCTTGTAATAGTTCCATAAATGCAGACCACGTCTTTTGGAAGTGATCTGCTTTGCCTGCTAGAACTAGCTATTAAAATTTCAAAAGAAAGCTGGGATAAACACTTATTATATGTGCATAAATGCTCGATCAACGTACGGCATACTCTAATCCAATATAAAACATTACATAGACTATATTCAAAAACTAAAATAAATAAACTTTTCCCCAATGTCTCACCCATTTGTGATAAATGTCAGCCACAAGAAGCTAACATAGCGCACTCTTTTGTTTTCTGTATAAAAATTCAAAAATTCTGGAACGAAATATTTGAAATCTTCACAAAATTATTTAAAACAAAACTAATACCCAAAGCAGAATAGATCATCTTTGGAATATCGGAAGGTAACCGCGAATTAAATATGTTTCAAAAGAACTTACTTAATTATGGGCTAATAATGGGAAAAAAGCTTATACTCAAATTTTGGAAAAATGCTCCAATACCAACAACAAAAATGTGGATTTCAAACATGTTCGAAACACTACACTTGGAAGAGATGACTCCACTATCTTTAAGAGTCCTATCTAGCTCACTCTTGAAAGCGTGAATTCTCTGAGGCAGAGAATTCCACAGACTCACCACTCACTTACTGGAAATAATGAATTAAAAATACCCTTTCGTTATGCTGTGTCTCGTCTCACGGGGGAAGAACTATGTAGTGTGGCAATATATACCTCTTCCCTTTTTCTGAAACTTGCCTCTTTTCCTGACTGTTCCTCGCATTTTAAAACTGAATCTTGAGTTTGATTACCCATTCTTCCTCAGTCAGCAAGTTTGGTGGCTGGTGGTCGAGATGAAGGGAGGTATTTTATCTGACTTGATGTTTTCTTTGCTGGCTCCACACTGCACACACTCAGGCAATTTACCAAAGCCAATTGACTAATAAACCCGCACGTCTTAGGAACGTGCAGCGTACGCTCACCTGGGATGGCGGGACAGTCATATGTTGACAGAATAGAGCGGCTGAGCTTGCATACACTGGAAAGAAGGATGAGAGGGGATCTTATTGAAACGTATAAGATTATTAAGGGTTTGGACATGCTAGAGGCAGGAAACATGTTCCCGATGTTGGGGGAGTCCAGAACCAGGGTCCACAATTTAAGAATAAGGGGTAAGCCATTTAGAACAGAGATGAGGAAAAACATTTTCACACAGAGAGTGGTGAGTCTGTGGACTTCAGACGGTGGAGGCTGGTTCTCTGGATGCTTTCAAGAGAGAGCTGGATAGGGCTCTTAAAGATAGCGGAGTCGGGATATGGGGAGAAAGCAGGAATGGGGTCCAGATTGTGGACGATCCATGATCACATTGAATGGCGGTGCTGGCTGGAGGGGTCGAATAGCCTACTCCTACACCTATTGTCTATTGAAACTGGAGCAACTGGAAAAAACACACGCGGAAACGTGCGAACTCTGTTGTCAGGATGGAACCCGGGTCTCTGGTGTTGCGAGGCAGCAGGTTTGCCAACTGTGCCATCTAAAATCTTTATTCTCCTGCCTTCTCTCCATAACCTTTGACTCCCTTGCTAATAGCCCTGTCCCACGGTAAGAGTTCATTCAAAGAACTGTCCCGAGATTCCCCTGATTCGAACTCGGAGATTTACGGTAATGGCCACCCATCAGTACTCGGGGCTCTCGTGGACATTTTTCATCATGTTGAAAAGTCTTCCCGAGCTTACCTGCCGTTAGAGAGTCTTCCCGAGTACCTGCCTTTCGCGTTATGAGCCGCTAAGAGACGTCCCCGAGCTCCGAGGTACCCGCTACGTTCATTCTCCGTGCCACGAGTTTTTTTTTTTTTAAACTTGGGAGAGCTCTTGGAATGAACTCGTACTGTGGGACAGGGCTTTTATCAATCAGTTCATTAAGTTCTTACTTGAGTTATTGCATAAGTTCATACTTATTCTGATTCAATCTTGCCCAATACCAGTCTGGATATAACCAGGGATGTGTAATCTCCCAGAGACATGTTACTAAGAGGTGCTTTTTGTTACAGTACCTTTGCGAATGTCAGTTTGATGATAATTTAAAATTCAAGAATGTGCTGAATGAAGAGGAGCCTGATGCAATGCGCATCCATCCACTCGGCTGTGATAAGGATGGGCTCATGTATTGGTACCAGTTGGACCAAGAGTTGAACGTCCGGTTGTACACGGAGGAACAAGATGATCAAGATGGCACCTCATGGAAGCTCATTGTAAGGTATCGGTATTGTTATTGGTTTATTATTGGCATGTTCAAAAGTTCCAGGAGCGGAATTAGGCCGTTCGGCCCCATCAAGTCTACTCCGCCGTTCAATCATAGCTGATCACTCTTTCCCTCTCAGCCCCATTCTCCGGCCTTCTCCCCAAAACCCCGGACACGCCTACTAATCAAGAATCTGGCAATCTCCACCTTAGAAATATCCAAGGAAATTCCTCCTCATCTCCTTTCTAAACGTTCGTCCTTTTAATCTGAGGCCATGACCTCTGGTCCTAGACTCTCCCATGGGAACATCCTCTCCACATTCACTCGATCCAGGCCTTTCACGATTCATTCAGTTTTAATGAGACAATGAGACAGTCACATGTACCAATATTCAGTATAAAAACGTTGCCTGCTGTCCAGTCGTAATATGCTATACTATGAGTGCAATCAAGCCATTCGCAAGTACAACAGGTTGCAAAGAGCAATATACCAGAGTGCAGAATGTAGTGTTACATTTTAAAGCATTATAGTGTTACAGTCACGTAAAGTGCAGATAAGAAAAAGTGAAAGGGACACAAAAAGTAGGTTGGAAGATCGGGACTACAGCCTAGCTTATGAGAGGACCCTTCAGTAGTCTGATAACAGCGGGGAAGAAGCTGTTCCTGAATTTGGTGGTGCGTGCTTTCAAGCTTCTGTATTTTCTGTCTGACTGGAGAGGGGAGAAGAGGGAAGTAAATGTGTAAGTGGTTCTTGATGATGTTGGCTACTTTCCTGAGGCAGCGTGAATGAAGATAAAGTCGATGAGAGGTGAGGGAGGTTGGGGTCAGGCCGGTTTATGTAATGGGCTGGGCTACATCCACAACTGCTTGCGATTTTGAGAACTCTGTGCAGAATGAAGCGGCTGGGCTTGTATACTCTGGAATTTAGAAGGATGGGAGGGTATCTTATTGAAACATATAACATTATTAAGGGTTTGGACACGCTAGAGGCAGGAAACATGTTCTCGATGTTGGGGGAGTCCAGAACCAGGGGCCACAGTTTAAGAATAAGGGGTAAGCCATTTAGAATGGAGATGAGGAAACAATTTTTACACACAGAGAGTTGTGAGTCTGTGGAATTCTCTGCCTCGGAGGGCGGTGGAGGCCGGTTCTCTGGATACTTTCAAGAGAGAGCTAGATAGGGCTCTTAATCAATCAATCAATCAACCTTTATTGTCATCTTGCAAGCAACAAGTACAGTGCAAAATGAAAAGACGTTTCCCAGTGAATAGCGGAGCCTCGCACATGAAATTTAAAACACTTCTCACATAATAACACTAAAAAAAACAATCCAGTCCCTGATGGAACAGAATAAATAGTTAAAATCAGGTAAAAAACACAATGTTAAAAACAGTAAAACAATCATAAAAAAATGTCCGGGGCCGCTGATTTGAGTGGCCAGTGCCAGTTATTAAAGTGTCCGTGCCAGCCGCAGAGTCAAGTCAAGTCAAGTGACTGTGAGTGCAGAGTGACTGTTTAGCAGCCTCACAGCCTGTGGTAGGAAGCTGTTTAGCAGCCTCGTAGTCCGGGCTTTGATGCTTCGATATCTCTTGCCTGATGGCAAGAGATCCAGGTGTGTGTGGAGGGGGTGCAGTTTGTCCTTGGCAATTCTCTGTGCTTTCTTCAGACAGCGGCTCTGGAACAGTTCTTGTACCGAGGGTAGGGAGACGCCAATAATCCTCTCTGCTCCCCTCACTACCCTCTGCAGAGCCTTCCTGTCCGAGCAGTTGCAGGTGCAGTACCACGTATTGATGCAGTACGTGAGTACAGACTCCACCGTGCCCCTGTAGAAAGTCCTGAGGATGTTGGTGGGGAGTGAGGCCTGTTTTAGTTTCCTCAGGAAGTGCAGTCGCTGATGGGCCCGTTTGACGGTCCCAGTGGTGTTCCTGGACCAGGTGAGGTTGTCCGTTATCTGCACACCGAGGAACTTTATGCTCTCCACTCTCTCCACTGCAGTGCCACTAATGTTGAGCGGTGTATGCTCTGGCTGCGCCCTCCTGAAGTCGACAACCATCTCCTTAGTTTTTTCGACATTCAATTCCAGGTTATTTTTGCCGCACCAGTCCACCAGTTTGTTCTACTTCCTCCCTGTACCTTGTTTCGTCATCTCCACTGATGAGTCCCACCACTGTAGTGTCGTCCGCGAACTTTATGATTTTATTGTCCCTGAATCTGGCAGCACAGTCATGTGTGAGCAGTGTGAACAACAGCGGGCTGAGCACACAGCCTTGAGGGGAGCCGGTGCTCAGCGTGATCGAGCCTGAAGTGTTCTTGCCAACACGGACTGACTGCGGTCTCTCTGTGAGAAAGTCCAAGATCCAGTGACACAGGGTGGTGTTGAGGCCCAGCAGGGTTAGTTTTCTCCACAAGTCTCTGTGGGATGATGGTATTAAACGCTGAGCTAAAGTCAATGTACAGGATTCTGGCGTATGTGTTCTTGTGTTCCAGATGCGCGATTACTGTGTGCAGCGTGGTGGAGATGGCATCCTCTGTAGAGCGGTTGGGGCGATAGGCAAACTGTAGGGGATCTAACGATGAGGGGAGGCTGGCAGTAATGTGGGGTTTCACCAGGCGTTCAAAACACTTCATTATTATTGGGGTCAAGGCGACAGGGCGGTAGTCATTTAGGCAGGCAACCACTGGTTTCTTCGCTATGGGGATTATCGTGGAAGTTTTGAGGCATGTGGGGACAATGGCCTGACTAAGGGAGATGTTGAAGATGTCTGTTAGCACATCTGCTAACTCCTCAGCACATTCCTTTAGCACACGTCCTGGGATGTTGTCGGGTCCGACTGCTTTCCACGGGTTGACCTTAGACAGGATTCTCCGTGTGTCCATTGTGTCTATGGTCAGGACTGGCTGGTCGGTTTGTAGGCAGTGTCTGGTATCTGGCTGTAAAGATAGCGGAGTCAGGGGATATGGGGAGAAGGCAGGAATGGGGTACTGATTGGGGATGATCAGCCAAGATCACAGTGAATGGCAGTGCTGGCTCGAAGGGCAAAATGGCCTACTCCTGCACCTATTGTCTATTGTATCAATACAGAAATGTGGTTGAATGGGACTTGTTGTGAATTAAGATATTGTTAGATGGAATTCAGCTAAGCAGTTCATAGCGATTGGAAGATGGCAGATGGATGAGGAAGGGATAGAATCCGACACTGAACAAGGAACTGCAGCTGCTGGAAACTTGAGCAAAACACGAAGTGCTAAAGTAACTTATCGGGGCAGCTGGATCTGTAAAGGGAATTGACAGACGATGTTTCAGGCCAGGGCGCACCCCCCCCTCCAGTCTAAAGAAAGGACCCAACCCAAAGCGTTGCCCATTCATTCCTTCCACAGATATTGCTTAACCCGCTGAATCACTTCATCACATAGTATCTAATCAGAGCGCTCAATGGGATTAGACAATAGGCAATAGGTGCAGGAGTGGGCCATTAGGCCCCTCGAGCCAGCAACGCCATTCAATGTGATCATGGCTGATCATCCCCAATCAGTACCCCGTTCCTGCCTTCACCCCATATCCCCTGACTCCGCTTTCTTTAAGAGCTCTGTCTAGCTCTCTCTTGAAAGTATCCAGAGAACCGGCCACAGAGAATTCCACAGACTCACAACTCTCTGTGTGAAAAAGTGTTTCCTCGCCTCCGTTCTAAATGATGACCACAAGCTTGAATGTTGAGCAAGTTTACTTCATCATTTGAGGAATTTATGTTATAAGAGCAGAATCAGGCCATTCGGCCCATCAACTTTTTTTCAAGTTCAAGGTTACATTTATTGTCACTGTACCATTGGTACAGCGAGATTTTACTCCGCCATTCAATCATGGCTGATCTATTTTTCCATCTAAACTACATTCTCCAACCTTCTCCCTAAAAACCCCCTGACTCCCACACTAATGAAGAATCTCTCAATATCTGCCTTAAAAATATCCATTGACACAGCCTGCACCACCCACTGACTAAAGAAATTGCTCGTCATCTCCTTTCTAAAGGTACGTCCTTTTATTCTGAGGCTGTGCCCTCTGGTCCAAGACTCTCCCACTAGTGGAACCATCCTCTCCACATCCACATCCAAATTGATTGAGTTGGATGTGTATTGATTAGAGAGCAGCCCCACTGTGATGGGACCTGCATGTACACATCCCAGGTGGGAGAATGAAAAGACTCAGAGTAGGTTTGGTAGCAGATCTTACCTCCTCTCACCTCTAAATGACTACAAGATGGCTAAATCCGTGAAACACGTTCACTCCATAGGAAGGAACTGCAGATGCTGGTTTAGACCAAAGATAGACACAAAGAGCTGGTGTAACGCAGCGGGTCAGGCAGCATCGCAGGAGAAAAGGGATAGGTGATGTTTCGGGTCGACGACCATTCTTGAGACTGAGAGTCAGGGGGACTGATTCAGCCCGAAGAAGGAGCTCGACCCAAAACGTCACCTATTCCCTTTCTCCAGAGATGCTGCCTGACCCGCTGTGTTACACCAGCTTTTTGTGTCTATCATGGCATTCACCCATGAACTTCTCTCTCTCTCTCCTTCCCCCTCTCCCTCTCTCTCTCTCTCTCTCTCTCTCTCTCTCTCTCTCTCCTTCTCTCTCTCTCTCTCTCTCCCCTCTCTCTCTCTCTCTCTCTCTCTCTCCCTCTCTCTCTCCCTCCCTCCCTCTCTCCCCCTCTTTCTCCCCTCTCTCTCTCTCGCTCCTTCTCTCTCTCCCTCTCTTTTCCTCTCCCTCCCTCGTTCTCTCCCCATCTCTCCCTCTTTCCCTCCCTCTCTCTCCCACTCTCTCTCCTCTCTCTGTGTCTCTCAGGGACCGCAATGAATTGGCTGAAACCGTGCAGCTGCTGAAGGGCCAGATAGATCCAGCGTTACTGACCAAACTCATCCAGGAAGAAGTGTCCTCTCGCACCAGCCCTGCACCAGAAGATGAAGATTGCAAGAAGGAGCTTGAAGAGCACGGGCGAGGTATCTATTCCCTGCGCCGCTGGTGCTGACATCTAGTGACCATTTGTGGTTGCTCTTGGAGCTGATATTGTTATAGGTGGAAGGGCGCAGCTGGTGGAGCCGCTGTCGCACAGCGCCAGAGACCAGGCGTCAAAGCTGACCCCACGGGTGCTGTCTGTGGAGTTTGCACGTTCTCCCTGGGAGTTGCCCTTGGTGTGTAGTGAGTGATTGCAAAAATGGATAGCAGGACCTTCAGTCCACTGAGTCCACACCACACTAGCGGCAATTTATATTACAAAGGCTAATCGACCTGCCTACTGGAGCATCTGGAGGAAACCCGCGCACCCACAGGGATAACATGCAAACTCCACACAGACACAGCACCCAAGGTCAGTATTGTTACCTGTCTCTGGCATTTTGAGGCAGCAGTTTTTCTAGCTGCACCACTGTGCCACCTCAAATTGAGGTATTGTTGAGAAACAATCATTCTGACGGCTGAAAGTTTTGGTCTCAGATTAACATTGGTGCATAATTTTTATTTTTTTTTGAACAGAAGAAATGCTGGGAAAGCAGCAAACTAAACTAGAACCAGTGGTAGAATCAAAGCCGGCATTGCCTGTGGCATCGACCTCTCCAGAAGAAGACGACAAGAAAGCACATTCAGTCATCAAGCAGCTGGTCGGAGGGGGGGTAAAGACAGAGCTGCCAGTTAAGGTAGAGCCTGCACTGGAGACGAACAGTGAGAAAGCTGTCGTTGCTAAACTAACCAAAGACGGCAACCTTGAGCGAGCGAGTGGCGAGGAGGGCAGAGCCAGCCGAGGCGAGGTGGTGAATCGGAGAAGCTCGGGGGACGGGAAGGCGTGCTCGGCTCGGCTGACGGGCGTGGAGTGCGAGAAGCTGGAGATCAGCATCAAGGTGGAGCCGATCGACGGCATCAAAGAGAAGTCGTCGGAAGAGCTGGAGAGGGCGCTGAGGAACGTGAAGCAGGCCAAGCTCCCTGTGAAGAAGAGGGAGATCAAGCTGGCCAAGGACTATGACAGCGGGGTTAAAGGCCCCGTGGGCAAGCCCGTCACCCCCGTCACCCCCGTCAACGAGCTGCTGAGGGAAGGTTTGAGAGTGGCGGTCGAGGCCGGGAGGCCGGCGGCGGCGGAGGAGGATGGCAAGCAGCTGGTGAACGGCGAGGTCCCCCCGGCGAACCGGCACAGAGCCGGGGAGGATAAAGCCGGAGCTTCCGCTCCCTCGAAGACCGAAGAGCCCAAGAATGGACAAGGACCTGAAGCCACGCGCCCGGCAAAGAAGGAGGAGGAAAATGGGATTGACGGGCCCGGCGCAAAGGGCGACGCGTCGGCGGCCAGCGCCGCCAGGGAGAATCACGCAAGCGTGATAAAAATCAAGGTCAGCCAGAACTGCGTGGCGAAGGAGAAGGGTGCAGAGCCCGGCCTCCTGGAACTCGGGAAGTCCCCCGACCAAACCAGGTCCAAGTGCGAGGATGAGGATTCTTCAAAGTGCTCCATCGACACCAACCTGTCCGACAAGACGTTACCAGATAAGAAACGGGTGGATTGCCCCAAAGGTGCGGAGGAGGGGTGTGGCGACAAGGTTCCCTTGAGGAAGACGAGAACGTCCTCGAAACCGCAGAGTCCGGCAGAGAAGAGCCCGGCAGAAGATGCGCCGGAGAAGGTGGAGCAAATGGAGGAGGGGAAGAAGGAGGAGATGGAGCAGAGTGAAGTCAGATGCTTAAGAAGGTCGCTGAGAATATCCAAGCCCACCATTAAAGTGACTGAGAATCAAGAGAAGAGAGCGAGCAAGAAGGAAGAAGCGTCGGCAGCCCAGAGTCCAAGTAAAGATGAGAGCCAGGGCAAAGTGGAGAAAGATTCCTCTCTGTCAAGAGGAACCAAGGTACGTGGCATGCTTTCCAAAATCCAAACGACTTTGGGTGTATTTTTTAAAACTCAAATCTTTCTTAATAGTCAAGTCAAGTTTATTCGTCACATACACATACGAGATGTGCAGTGAATGAAAAGTGGCAATGCTCGCGAATTGTGCAAAAAAACAAACAAACTACAAAACAGAATGGATCAGAATCACATAGTCACATATTACATATTTGTGGGAGGGAAAAAAAGGAAAAAAACAGCAATTTTAAAAAGACACCACACAACAGTGAATTGGTTCAGTAAAGTCAGTCCCTGGTGAGATAGGAGTTTACAGTCCTAATGGCCTCTGGGAAGAAACTCCTTCTCAACCTCTCCGTTCTCACAGCATGGCAACGGAGGCGTTTGCCTGACCGTAGCAGCTGGAACAGTCCGTTGCAGGGGTGGAAGGGGTCCCCCATGATCTTATTGGCTCTGGAGTTGCACCCCCTGATGTATAGTTCCTGCAGGGGGGCGAGTGAAGATCCCATAGTGCGTTCGGCTGAACGCACTACTCTGTAGAGCCTTCCTTTCCTGGGCAGAGCAGTTAGAGGGGGAAGGGGACGGGGGGTAGAGAGGGGAGGGGAGGGGAGAGAGGGGAGGGAGAGTAGAGGGGAGAGAGGGGGGGGGGAAGGAGGTGGAGGAGAGGGGGTTGGAGAAGGGGAGAGGGGGGGGTGGCGGAGGGAAGAAGGGGGGGAGAGGGGGGGGGCAGACAGAGTAAAGGGGAGAGATGAGGTGGGGAGAGAGGACGGGGGGTAGAGAGGTCCCTCGGCGGCCAAACAGGCGCAGTCTCCGAGGGGCGTGGCGGCCAATCACCGACCAGCTTCCCTTACTGAAACAGAAGATGGCTGCTGATCGGGAGTGCGAGAGAGAGAGCGCACGAGAGGGGGAGAGAAAGAGAGAGAGAGTGAGAGAGAATGACAAAGAGAATGACAGAGAGAAAGAGAAAGAGAAAGGAAGAACGAGATATAATAATAATAATTTTATTTATAGAGCACTTTAAAAACAATCACAGTTGCAACAAAGTGCTGTACATCACTAACCATTGACAAAAAAGTTAATACACACCAATAATAACAATCAAAAGAAATAGTAGGAAAAGATATGTAAAATAAAGAAACATTAAAACAATAAAAACAGAAGCAAAGTCTCAGGCATGGTCAAAAGCCAGGGATATAGAGCGATTCTAGCCCCTGAACGTTTCCCCAGGCCATTGGGAAACGTTGCTACCAAATGTCACTCCGTCAACCCGCGCACTCAGAGTAACATTTTTAATTTTGAAACGTTGGCATGTATGTCTACCCCATGACGGACATTGGACGTCTGACGAAACGATGCATCACAGAGCTGAGAACTGTATTCTCTCCATTGACCACGAGGCCAACTTGATTGTATCTGTGTATGGTGTGTGATCTGTGTGGATGGCTTGCGAAGCTCTACCTCGGGACATGTGGCAATAATGAGACCTAAACCCACTTCTGCGCAGCGCAAGGCTAAAGCCAATCGAAGGGCCAGGTGGACCAAATCGAGGGGCAGGCGTAGACAGGAGGAGTCGAGTGAGGAGAGCGACAGCGACCAAGATGACGAGGAAGCAGATGAAGCCGGCGAAGGGAAGCCAGCAGAAGATGATGAGCCCTGTAAAAAATGTGGCTTGTCCAACCACCCCGAACTGGTAGGCAACAATTATCAACAAGCGGCTGATTTTTGTCTTTGTATTCTTCCAAGATTGTGCTTTCAGAAAGAACTGCAGATGCAGTTTAATGTGGATAAATGTGAGGTTATCCATTTTGGTGGCAAAAACGGGAAAGCAGATTATTATCTAAACGGTGGCCGATTGGGAAAGGGGGAGATGCAGCGAGACCTGGGTGTCATGGTACACCAGTCATTGAAGGTAGGCATGCAGGTGCAGCAGGCCGTGAAGAAAGCGAATGGCATGTTGGCTTTCATAGCAAGAGGATTTGGGTATAGGAGCAGGGAGGTTCTACTGCAGTTGTATAGGGTCTTGGTGAGACCACACCTGGAGTATTGCGTGCAGTTTTGGTCTCCAAATCTGAGGAAGGACATTATTGCCATAGAGGGAGTGCAGAGAAGGTTCACCAGACTGATTCCTGGGATGTCAGGACTGTCTTATGAAGAAAGACTGGATAGACTTGGTTTATACTCTCTAGAGTTTAGGAGATTGAGAGGGGATCTTATAGAAACTTACAAAATTCTTAAGGGGTTGGACAGGCTAGATGCAGGAAGATTGCTCCCGATGTTGGGGAAGTCCAGGACAAGGGGTCACAGCTTAAGGATAAGGGGGAAATCCTTTAAAACCGAGATGAGGAGAACTTTTTTCACACAGAGAGTGGTGAATCTCTGGAACTCTCTGCCACAGAGGGTAGTTGAGGCCAGTTCATTGGCTATATTTAAGAGGGAGTTAGATGTGGCCCTTGTGGCCAAGGGGATCAGAGGGTATGGAGAGAAGGCAGGTACGGGATACTGAGTTGGATGATCAGCCATGATCATATTAAATGGCGGTGCAGGCTCGAAGGGCCGAATGGCCTACTCCTGCACCTAATTTCTATGTTTCTATATTTACAATATGGAAAACAGAGGGTGGCACGGTGACGCAGCAGGTGGAATTGCTGCCTCACAGTGCCAGGTCCCGGGTTCGGTCCTGACCTCGGGTGTTTCCATGCTCGTCCTGTGACCGCGTGAGTTTCCTCCCACAACCCAAAGAAGTGCGGGGCAGTAGGTTACTTTGCCCTCTGTAAATTACCTCTAATGTATTGGTTAAGAAAGAACTGCAGATGCAGGAAAAATCGAAGGTAGGCCAAAAAGCTGGTGAAACTCGGCGGGTGAGAATGTGAGTTCCACCGCAATTGGAGGAGCAGCACCTCATATTTCGCTTGGGCAGTTTACACCCCAGCGGCATGAACATTGACTTCTCCAATTTCAGGTAGTCCCTGCTTTCTCCCTCCTTCCCCTCCCCTTCCCAGCTCTCCCACTCTCTCCGCCTCTTCCTTTCTTCTTCCCGCCCTCCCCATCCACATCAGTCTGAAGAAGGGTCTCGACCCGAAAACGTCACTGATTGCTAAATAGTTTTCTTCAAGTAATAATCTTCACCAATTGATATAGATCATAAGTGCTAGGAGCAGAATTTGGTCATTCGTCCCGTCTACTCCGCCATTCAATCATGGCTGATCTGTCTCTCCCTCCTAACCCCATTCTCCTGCCTTCTCCCCATAACCTCTGACACCCGCACTAATCAAGAATCTATCTATCTCTCTGCCTTAAATATATCCACTGACTTGGCTTCCACAGTCTGAGGCAAAGAATTCCACAGATTCGCCATCCTCTGACTAAAGAAATTTCTCCTCATCTCCTTCCTAAAAGAACGTCCTTTAATTCTGAGGCTGTGCCCTCTAGTCCTAGACTCCCCCCACTAGTGGAAACATCAATAGACAATTGACAATAGGTGCAGGAGTAGGCCATTCGGCCCTTCGAGCTAGCACCGTCATTCACTGTTGTCATGGCTGATCATCCCCAATCAGTACCCCTCATCTATATCCTCACCACATCCACTCTATCCAAGCCTTTCATTATTCTGTAAGTTTCAATGAGGCCCCCTCCCTCATCCTTCTAAACTCCAATGAGTAGAGGCTCAAACGCTCATCATATGTTAATATCGTATAGGGATCAGTTTCCTCGATGTCTCACACTCGCAGCCTATGCTTGCGTACCGAGTCGGGGTGTGTGTGACTTGGAAGGAAAGCGGGTGATGGTGTTAGCATGTGGCGGCTTCCCTTGTCCTCCAGGTGGGTGTGGGACGAGCTGTTGGAAGACTCGAGCGATTAATAGTGATCTTTCTTTCTCCAAGATTCTGTTGTGTGACTTCTGCGACAGCGGCTACCATACAGCATGCCTTCGGCCTCCGCTGATGACCATCCCAGATGGTGAATGGTTCTGCCCTCCTTGCCAACATGTAAGTATCTGCCACTGTATGAGGGACAAGAATTAGAATTTGCGTGAGGCCTCCGTTAGCATCCATTCTCTCCATTAGAAACATAGAAACATAGAAAATAGATGCAGGATGAGGCCATTCGGCCCTTCGAGCCAGCACCACCATTCATTGTTCACAAACATAATTCTGTTTAAAAAGGTACAAAAACACTTTTTTAAAAGGATATTGGGATGAGGATAGGTGATTGTCAGTGGGGATATTTTATACTGATTGTATATACTGATTGTATTGGGATGGGTGATTATAAGATACTGTATAGTGGAGGGTTTTTTTTGTATATATATGACTAAGATTTGTATAGTGATAATTATAAATTTTTTTTATTAAGTTTATTTCAGATCTAATTTGGTTAATTTAGGTTTATACTGTTATACGCTTTGTTTGTATAATATTTGACTAAGATATTGTATAAAGGGTTTTTATTTTATTTTTTATTTTTCTCTCTTTCTTGTATGGCTTTGTAAATATTTGTTTAGTGTATAAATGTAAATAATTTGGTGTACATATAGCTGCTGGTGTACATATAGCTGCTAAATTTGTATAAGATAATTATGAGCAGTTGAATAAGGAGTGGGAGTTGATAAGCTTCTTCCTGCTCCTTTTCGGACATATACAATTTCATTTATTTATAGATATTGTTTATGACGCTTTATAAATATTCTTGTTTTGTTTTTTTGTATGCTGTTTCACACTTGCTTTTTATTCATTTATTCGGCTCGAAATAAAGAATTAAATAAATAAATAAATAAATAGATTGTGATCGTGGCTGATCGTCCCCATCAATAACCCGTGCTTGCCTTCTCCCCATATCCCTTGACTCCACTAGCCCCTAGAGCTCCATCTAACTCTCTCTTAAATCCATCCAGTGACTTGGCCTCCACTGCCCTCTGTGGCAGGGAATTCCATAAATTCACAACTCTCTGGGTGAAAAAGTTTTTGCTCACCTCAGTTAAATGACCATCCCCTTCGAGCCAGCACCGTCATTCACTGTTATCATGGATGATCATCCCCAATCAGTACCCCTCATCCACATCCTCACCACATCCACTCTATCCAGGCCTGTACTCGCTGGAGTTTAGTCTTTATTCTAAGACTGTGGCCCCTGGTTCTGGACTCGCCCCAACATTGGGAACATTTTTCCTGCATCTAGCTGGTCCAGTCCTTTTATAATTTTATATGTTTCTATAAGATCCCCCCACCTCCTTCTAAACTCCTGTGATTACAAGCCTAGTCTTTTCAATCTTTCCTCATATGACAGTCCCGTCATCCCAGGGATCAATTTCGTGAACCTACGCTGCACTGCCTCAATCACAAGGATGTCCTTCCACAAATTAGGAGACCAAAACTGTACACATTGTGGCGGCACCTGGTGGCAAGCCACGGGCACAGCGAACCCTCGGCTTTGGAAGGAGGCGTCTCGGTGTGGGAGGCACCAGTCACCGGGTTTTTACCTGAGTGGGTATTTAAGCCCGTGGACCAGTGAGGAGTAGGGAGCAGTACTGTAACAGAATTAAATACGTCTCGTTCGTACAACTTGTGTTCCGCTTGGTTTTTAGCTGGAGTCCTGCGAGTCCCCACTACACTGGATCACGTCGGGGTCCAGAGCCGAGGGTTCATTGTGCCCCTAGCTTGCCGCCAGGTGCCGCAACTCCATAGCAATGTAACATATCACATTCTTCCCAGCTGTTATCAGGCAAACAGAATCATTCTACCACAACCGGAGAGCATTACTGAACTACTATCTACCTCTTTGGTGACCCTCGGACTATCCTTGATCCACATTATAATGCATTTACTCACACACCCAACCTATCCAAGTCACCTTGCAGCCTCATAGCATCCTCATCGCAGCTCACACTGCCACCCGGCTTTGTGTCCTCCGCAAACTTAAAGAGATGTTACATTTTATTCCCTCGTCTAAATCATTGATATATGTTGTAAACAATTGGGATCCCAGCACGGAGCCTTGTGGCACCCCACTAGTCACTGCCTGCCATTCTGAAAAGGACACGTTAATTCCTACTCTTTGCTTCCTGTCTGCCAACCAGTTCTCTATCCATGTCAATACCCTGCCCCTACCACCATGTGCTCTAATTTTGCACACTAATCTCTTGTGTGGGACATTGTCAAAAGCTTTTTGAAAGTCCAGATACACCACATCCACTGGCTCTCCCTTATCCATTCTACTTGTTACATCCGCAAAAAATTACAGAAGATTAGTCAAGCATGATTTCCCCATCATAAATCCATGCTGACTTGGACCAATCCCATCACTGCTTTCCAAATGCGCTGCTATAACATCTTTAATAATCAACTCCAGCATCTTCTCCACTACCGATGTAAGGCTAACTGGTCAATAATTCCCCGTTTTCTCTCTCCCTCCTTTCTTAAAAAGTGGGGTTACATTGGCTACCCTCCAGTCCACAGGAACTGATCCAGAGTCGAGAGAACATTGGTAAATGATCACCAATGCATGCACGATTTCTAGGGCCACCTCCTTGAGTACTCTGAGATGCAGACCATCAGGCTCTGTGGATATATCTGCCTTCAATCCCAACCGTTTACCTAACAGCATTTCCTGACTAATGTGGATTCCCTTCAGTTCCTCCCTCCCACTAGATCCTCGGTCCCCTAGTATTTCCGGGAGATTGTTTGTGTCTTCCCTAGTGAAGACAGAACCAAAGTACTCGTTAAACTGTTCTGCCTAGACGTCACTGATACCGCACACACAGAGTCGCCACGTTCCTGGCGCCTACACAAGGTTTCAAAGTTCTGTAGAGTGCAGAGTATTTTCTTGGCCTTAAAGGCCCGTTGCCACGGCGACACTGATCCTCTCCTTCCGCCGCCATCTTGAAGACGGCCCTTGTTCCGGTGTCCGTCGCCAACTCCCTCCACCCTCCTCCCCGCTTCATAGTCTTCAGGGTTGAGCAGGAGATGGTGGGGGGTGGGGGGGGGAGGGGAGATGAGGGGGCATAGCGGGAGATGGGGGGGGGGGGGGGGGGGATGGTGCAGGAGACGGGGCTTGGATGTCTCCAGGTGGGTTCCCGGTTCCACGGCGTAGTAGAAACATAGAACTATAGACAATAGGTGCAGGAGGTGGCCATTCGGCCCTTCGAGCCAACACCGCCATTCAATGTGATCATGGCTGATCATCCCCAATCAGTACCCCGTTTCTGCCTTCTCCCCATATCCCCAAGTCTCTCTTGAAAGCATCCAGAGAACCGACCTCCACCGCCCTCTGAGGCAGAGAATTCCACAGACTCACAACTCTCTGTGAGAAAAACTGTTTCCTCGTCTCCGTTCTAAATGGCCTACTCCTCATTCTTACTCCTTATCCCTTGACTCCACTAGCCCCTAGAGCTCTATCTAACTCTCTCTTAAATCCATCCAGTGATTTGGTCTCCACTGCCCTCTGTGGCAGGGAATTCCACAAATACACAACTCTCTGGGTGAAAAAAAATGTCTCACCTCATTCTTAAATGGCCTCCCCTTTATTCTAAGACTGTGGCCCCTGGTTCTGGACTCGCCTAACATTGGGAACATTTTTCCTGCATCTAGCTTGTCCAGTTCTTTTATAATTTTATATGTTTCTATAAGATTCCCCCTCATCCTTCTAAGGAGATCCCCCTCATCCTTCTAAGTAGTGGAGAACCTAGCCTTCTAGAAAGGTGTGGCCACAGCTCACTGGGAGCTTCGCACTGCAAATATTTGTCATGGAAAGAGTTTAGTTTATTGTCACATCTGCCGAGGTACAGTGAAAGGCTTTTGTTGCATGCTGGTGAGCAATCGGCATTCATCTGTAAATGGGGTTGAATGTATGACTGCAATTAAAACTTTCTTTTTCCATTCATTTCCTTTGCCTGCAGAAATTTCTGTGCGACAAACTAGAAGAACAGTTGGAAAACATAGATATGATGATAAAAAAGAAGGAAAGAGCTGAGAGAAGGTAACAAAATAAAATCCGGCCTGCATTTTTGAGACGTGCTTGCAATTTTACTTATCACAATAGACAATAGGTGCAGGAGTAGGCCATTCGGCCCTTCGAGCCAGCAACGCCATTCAATGTGATCGTGGCTGATCATCCCCAATCAGTGCCCCGTTCCTGCCTTCTCCCCATATCCTCTGACTCCGCTATTTTTAAGATCCCTATCTAGCTCTCTCTTGAAAGCATCAAGAGAACCTGCCTCCACTTCCCTCTGAGGCAGAGAATTCCACAGACTCGCCACTCTCTGTGAGAAAAAGTTCCTCGTCTCCGTTCTAAATGGCTTACTCCTTATTCTTAATGCTTAATCCTTCTGCTGTTGTTACAATTCAAAATCGGGTGAGGCAATTTGCCGCAGTCTGCTTGGAATTTACCCTGGTGTTCCTGGTTCTTCAATCTTGCCTTATTTCATTTATTCCTACCTTTTTGGTTTTGCGACTGTTGTGGCTCTTTGGTTTGTCAAGAGTCAAGTTAAGAGTGGTTTATTTTCTGGTTTAGTTTCGGGATACAGCATGGAATCAGGCCCTTCGGCCCACCGATTCTCTGCTGACCACACTGACGCTACACTACACCCATTAGGGGCAATGTACAATGATACCAGGCCAATTAATGTACAAACCTGTACGTCCTTGGAATGTGGGAGGAAACCGGAGATTCTGGAGTAAACCCACGCAGGTCCTGGGAGAACGTGCAAACTCCGTACAGACAGCATCACGTAGTCGGGGTCGAACAGGAGTCTCTGGCGCGGTGAGGCAGCAACTCTACCGCTGCCCCACCGTGTGGTTGGAGTTGGGAGAGAGGGAGTCGTCGAGAATCTGGATGAGCTTGTGCCTGCAGTTGAAATTTGGAGTTCATAAACAGTTTGGCACGGGGACAAAAGGACACAAAGTGCTGGAGTAACTCACGGAGTCTGGCAGCATCTCTGGAGAACATGAATAGTGACGTGTGGGGTCAGGACCCCTCTTCAGATCTTAGTCTCCCGTTATCCAGAGATGCTGCCTGACTCACTGAATTACTCGAAAACTTTGTGCCCTTTTGTGCGAACCAACATCTGCAGTAACTTGTTTTTACATGGAATAGGAACTGGCCTTTCCAGTAAACCTCTTAGAATAGGGCGACCAGAACTGCGCACCAAAACACAGCCTTAAGCAAAGTACTTTAGAAGATAGACGCAAAAAGCTGGAAGTAACTCAGTGGGACAGGCAGCATCTCTGGAGAGAAGGAATGGCTGACGTTTCGGGTCGAGACCCTTCGTCTGAAGAAAGACTGGATAGACTCGACTTGTACTCGCTAGAATTTAGTAGATTGAGGGGGGTTCTTGTAGAAACTTACAAAATTCTTAAGGGGTTGGACAGGCTAGATGCAGGAAGATTGTTCCCGATGTTGGGGAAGTCCAGGACAAGGGGTCGCAGTTTAAGGATAAGGGGGAAATCCTTTAGGACCGAGATGAGAAAAACATTTTTCACATTGGAACTCTCTGCCACAGAAGGTAGTTGAGGCCAGTTCATTGGCTATATTTAAGAGGGAGTTAGATGTGGCCCTTTTGGCTAAAGGGATCAGGGGGTATGGAGAGAAGGCAGGTACAGGATACTGAGTTGCTTGATCAGCCATGATCATATTGAATGGCGGTGCAGGCTCGATGGGCCGAATGGCCTACTCCTGCACCTATTTTCTATGTTTCTATGAGTTGTCACCCATTCCTTCTCTCCAGAGATGCTGCCTGTCCCGCCGAGTTACTCTCAGCATTTTGTGTCCATCTTCCGTGTAAACCAGGATCCGCAGTTCCTTCCTACCACAAAGTTATAGAACTGTGACATAACTTGAGCCTTGTACGCATATGCCCCAACCTAAGAAGACAAGTATACCATAGGCCTTCTTTACCACTCTCTCAATTGTGTTGTCACTTGCACAGAGCTGCGATCTAGAGCCCAAGAGAGAATGGGAGTGTCTTTATGTTAATTGTTTACTATGTCGATGCAGTGGTTTTAGTGTAGCTCACTGTAGAGATACAGCGTGGAAACAGGCCCTTTGTACGCACCGACCAGCGATCCCCGCACACTAACCTACACACACTAGGGACAATTTCACACATATACCAAACCAATTAACCTATAAACCTGTACGTCTTTGGAGTGTGGGAGGAAACCGAAGATCTCGGAGAAAACCCACGCGGTCACGGGGAGAACGTAGAAACCTCCGTGCAGGCAGCGCCCGTAGTCGGGAACGAGCCCGGGTCTCCGGCGCTGCAAGCGCTGTAAGGCAACAACTCTACCTCTGCACCACCATGCCACACCATTTCTGAGCTGTTTTATTCTTTACCAGCAGCCTGTACCCCTATCCCTTACTAACGATGAGGATGGTATGAACAAGTAAATGTTTAAAAATATCCATTCTCTGAATTTTAAAGGCTAAAACAACCCGCTGTTAAATTTCCAACAAATAACAAAATGCAGTGAACGTAATGACTTGGCTTTACCCCTGGGAGCCAGTGTCTCCGACTCATGTAAATGGGGCCTGTCCTGCCTGCACTAGCTTTAACCTGGCATAGTTCCCAGCCTGAGAGCTGAGAGATCTTCTGAGGGTTGTGCTACTGTGGATGCTCATGCTGAAGCTGGAACTTCCATGGTGTGGGTGTCGGAAGGAACTATAGATGCTGGTTTAGTGATGACACAAGTCAGAGGAGCAGAATTAGGCCATTCAACCCATCAAGTCCACTCCGCCATTCAATCATGGCTGATATATCTCTCCCTCCTAACCCCATTCTCCTGCCTTCTTCCCATAGCCTCGGACACCCGTACCAATCAAGAATCTATCCATCTATGCCTTAAAAATATCCACTGACTTGGCCTCCACAGCCGTCTGTGTCAAAGAATTCCACAGATTCACCACCCTCTGACTAAAGAAATTTCTCCTCATCTCCTGCCTAAAAGAACGTCCATTAATTCTGAGTTTATGATCTCTAGTCCTAGACTCTCCCACTAATTGATAAATCCTCTTCACGTCCATTCTATCCAAGCCTTTCACTCTGCTGTATGTTTCAATTAGGTCCCCCCCCCACCCCTCCCCTCATTCTTATAAACTCCAGCGTATACAGGACAACATACAAGATTAAAGACAGGTAAAGATATATAAGACAGGTAAACATACAAGATTATTAACGGTTTAGACACGCTAGAGGCAGAAAACATGTTCCCGATGTTGGGGGAGTCCAGAACCAGGGGCCACAGTTTAAGAATAAGGGGTAAGCCATTTAGAACGGAGACGAGGAAACACTTTTTCTCACAGAGAGTGGTGAGTCTGTGGAATTCTCTGCCTCAGAGGGCGGTGGAGGCCGGTTCTCGGTAAACTTTCAAGAAAGAGCTGGATAGGGCTCTTAAAGATAGTGGAGTCAGGGGATATGGGGAGAAGGCAGGAACGGGGTACTGATTGTGGATGATCAGCTATGATCACGTTGAATATCGGTGCTGGCTCAAGGGGCCGAATGGCCTACTCCTGTACCTATTGTCTATTATATCTTGTTTTCTGAGAGTTGGGTTGAAGTTTATTTTGTACACATGTACTAAGATAATAATAATAATAAATTTTATATGCGAGTGCCTTTCAAAGTCTCAAGGACACCTTACAGAAAATTAACAAGAGAGAAAAAACATATAGTCGGAGTAAAATAAATAATAAGGACATCACCAATACACAAATTAAAGACAGAATTCACTCCAAAGACAAAAAAATCAAAAATACAATGTGAAGAGAGAGCAGCGGCAGCTAAAGCGCGCCAGCGTCCACTCTCCCTTCCGACAGCCATCATGGACACAAACTAACGTAATCACATTACACACAGAAAATCATCCCCCCACAATGGATACCACTGTGGGGGAAGGCACAATGTCCAGTCCCCATCCCCAGTTCTCCCAAAGTCACAGGGAAACGCTTTGTTTTGCATTCTATCCAACCAGATCAAATAATACTACATAGGTTCACAATCAGGCCAAACTCAAGTACAATAGGAAGAGCTAAGGGGAAGATACAGAGTGCAGAATGTAGTTCTCAGCATTAGTTCATAGTACAGGTATGATGAGCCGTATACCGCCGTTAAAGCAGTAGCCTTACACAATTATCTACCCCATTTGTATTTGGAAATGAAATAGTCACTGTGACACCACAGAGTGCTGGGAGCAGATAATCATACAAGTCGCTGTGGTAGAGTTGCGGCCTCACAGCACGGAGTCATGGGACCGATCCTGACCACGGGTGCTGTCTACGGAGTTTGTACGTTCTCCCTGTGACTTGTGTGGGTTTTCTCCGCGTGCTCTGGCTTTCTCCCACATTCCAAAATCGTGCAGGTTTGTAGGTTAACTGGCTGCTGTAAATTGTCCTTGACGTGAAGGGTGGTGCTAGTGTACGGGGTGATCGATGGTCGGCGCAGACACGTTGGGTCCTAGGGAGCTGTTTCCACGCTGTATCTCGAAACCAAACTGAACAAAAGTAACTTTAATGCTTTGGAGTAAAATACTTCCAGTTTTTGCACTGATTGTGCAGACCTTTTCAAATGCTAAACATTCCCTTCCTTTAAGTCCTTACAAACTTGGTATTGTCCTTCAGTGATTCAGAGTTTATTTAAAAACATGGTTTACAAAATGTTGATTGGAACTGGATTTTAATATGACACAATGCTAAAATTGACGCACTTTCCATTGCAGGAAAGAGAGGCTGGCGTTTGTGGGAATTAATGTTGAAAATATCATTACTCCAAAAGTAAGTATATTTTAAGTATGGAAAGACCTGGTATTATTTCCAAAATATATGAATTACTTTGTACTTGGAAAAATATTCTGAGTTAGAATCTTGAGTAATAGACAGAAGGTGCAGGAGTAGGCCATTCGGCCCTTCAAGCCAGCACCGCCATTCAATGTGAACGTGGCTGATCATCCACAATCAGTTACCTGTTCCTGCCTCCTCCCCATATTCCCTGACTCCGCTATCTTTAAGAGCCCTATCTAGCTCTCTCTTGAAAGTTTACCAAGAACCGGTCTCCACCGCCATCTGAGGCAGGGAATGCCACAGACTCACAACTCTCTGTGAGAAAAAGTGTTTCCTCGTCTCCGTTCTAAATGGTTTACCCCTTATTCTAAAACTGTGGCCCCTGGTACTGGACTCCCCCAACATCGGGAACATGTAACAATATTTAAAAGTCCCGGGCAGGTATGCAGCGACTAGTGGGGGTGCCACAAGGCTCGGTGCTGGGACCCTAGTTCCTTACAATATATATTAATGATTTAGACAAGGAAATTGAAGGACCTTTTCCACTTAGGTGACTCTTTAGGCACCTACGACACCTGGCGACAACCTACGACAGCACCTACGCCAACCTACAACAACCTACGACAGCAAATGTTGTCGCCACTGTCACCGAAAACTTTTCAACATGTTTAAATTTTTTCGGCAGTCGCCTGTAGTTGCCTAAAAAAATCGCCTACGTGGGACAGGCCCTTAAATGTGACATCTCCAAATTTGCGGATGACACAAAGCTGCGATGAGGATGTTAAAAGGCTGCAGGGTGACTTGGATAGGTTGGATGTGGGCAGATGCACTATAATGTGGGTAAATGTGAGGTTAGCCACTCTGGTGGCAAGAACAGGAAGGCAGATTATTATCTGAATAGTGTCAGATTAGGAAAAGGGGAGGTGCAACAAGACCTGTGTGGGCTTGTACATCAGTCACTGAAAGTAAGCACGTAGGTACAGCAGGCAGTGAAGAAAGCTAATGGCATGTTGGCCTTCATTGCAAGAGGATTTGTGTTTAGGAGCAAAGAGGCCTTACAGCAGTTGTATAGAGCCTTGGTGAGACAGCACCTAGAGTAAAGGGTAGGCCATTTAGGACTGAGATGAGGAAAAACATGTTCACCCAGAGAGTTGTGAATCTGGAATTCTCTGCCACAGAAGGCAGTGGAGGCCAATTCACTGGATGTTTTCAAGAGAGAATTGGATTTAGCTCTTAGGGCAAACGGAATCAAGGGATATGGGGAGGAAGCAGGAACGGGGTACTGATTGTGGATGATCAGCCATGATCATAGTGAATGGTGGTGCTGGCTTGAAGGGCCGAATGGCCTACTCCTGCATCTATTTTTCTATGTTTCTATAAGGATAGGAACGGTTTCGAGGAACATGGGCCAAACGCTGGCTTGTAGGACAAGCATAGACGGGACATCTTGGGCTGAAGAGCCTGTCTCAGTGTAATATAACTCAATTTTAAAACTTTGTGTCTGAATTCTGAAGTTTAAAGCTCTGGATGCTTTCAAGAGAGAGCTAGATGAAGGTCTTAAAGATAGCGGAGTCAGGGGATATGGGAAGAAGGCAGGAACGGGGTACTGATTGTGGACGATCAGCCATGATCACATTGAATGGCGGTGCTGGCTCAAAAGGCCGAATGACCTACTCCTCCTGCACCTATTGTCTATTGTCTAAAGGTTAAAGAAAAAAGTTTTAAGTATTAAGGTCCTATCCCACTTTGCGATTTTTTTTTGACGACTGTGGGCGCCAGTGACTGACATCTCCTGCCTTCACAACACATGAAGATTACACTGAAGTATAATCACATTGTAAATGAACTAATCTACAATAAATCTAAGAACCAATAACTTTTTAAGAAATAAATTGTTTATTTAATGTCAGCGTGGCTTAAAAATAACATTATATTGAGAAACAACAATTCGTTTGATAAGAAAGGTTTAACTTCAACAAAAGTAACTGTATATATTTAACGGCATATTTCAAAGACCATCATACTGAAGCAAAAATGTTATTCAACAACAATTGTCAGATCTGACAATAACATTACAATTTACATCAACTCCAGTAAACTTCGACAAGACAAAAAGATCTTTATTTTTTCACCACACTAGAAAGAACATCATTTATGTACTTTTGTACTTTTCATTCTTTATGGGACTTAGCCCCTGGCTATCTTCAGCCAAATAATCTAAAAGGGTCTGAAGAAGGGTCTCGACCTGAAACGCCGCCTATTTCCGCTCCATGGATGCTGCCTCACCAGCTGAGTTTCTCCAGCATTTTTTGTGTACCTTCGATTTTCCAGCATCTGCAGTTCCTTCTTAAATAAAAAGTTTTGAAAGTCGGCGCTTTGTCTATCCGCGTCACTGAGCGTCACCCGCAGGACAGCGTACGCCAGCGTGTGACAGGGAGCATGACATGATGAAGCACCCAGATGTCGCCTGAACATTCCAAAATCCAGGGGCGACAGGGAGGCACCGCGCGTCACTACATGCGCCACCCCACGCCACGCCGCGACAGCCTCTTTTCAGGCTATCGCCGATAATGTCGCCCAAGTGGGACAGGCCCTTTACTACTGACAGTGCGCAAATGGTCAGATGAAGGAGAGGGATTTAATTTTGACTTAAAATTAAACAGTTAACAGGAACAAGAACATTTTCTCAGTATCGCGCTGTGTATTTTCTAAGTTCATCCAAAATGGTTAGTAGATGATTATATAGCTACATAACACATTTAAAAAAAAATTAGTAGCTCCCAGAGGAAAATGAATATAGCACAGAAACAGGCCCTTCGGCCCGAGTTGCCATGGTGCTCCATCTACACTCTGCACATTTAGGCCTATAAATTTGGGATTAGTGTAAATGGGTGGTTGAGGGCTGACATGACGATGGGCCAAAGGGCCTTTTCCCCATGCTGTATGTGTAGGCGAATAAAAAGATGTCTGGACAAGCTCAGGCTTGTCTGAAATGTTTATTAGCTTGCTGATGTTTACAGCACAGTCTGACTAAGAGAGGAAGGGATGTAATGATAATGAACTGCATGAGCTGGTTTCTACCAAAGACAGGCACAAAATGCTGGAGTAACTTAGCAGGTCAGGCAGCTTCCTTGGCGAAAATGGAAAAGCGATGGGTCGGGTCGGGTCTGAAGAAGGCTCCCGACCGGAAACGTCACCTATCCATGTTCTCCCGACCCTCTGAGTTACTCCAGCATCTGGTAAAGTGAGGAAGGGGGAGGGGGATCGTGTCAGGATGGGAGTGGGTGTTGAGGGGGTTGGTGAAGAAATTGATTGGGGAGTTGAAGGGACAGAGGGAATGCTCTATAGAAAGTCCTCTAGTTTACGTTCTTCCAGGCGTGGAGGATGCTGCCGTACGCAGCTGGAAAGGGCCATGAATCCCGTGTGAACGCTGTAATGGATGTGCGTGACCAACATAAAAACTCATTCCTGCAAGATGTTTTATTTGTTTTTTAACTTCTCTCAGGACTTAGTACCAGAAGAACCGGAAATAAAAGACCTGAAATCCTTGGAAAGGCGATCAGGACGAACAAGGAGATCCATTAATTATAGGTACGGTTTTCAATGCTTGTGCAAACGTCATTTACCGCAGAGTGTATCATCATATGTCATATCAATAAAGAATCATCATCATCATCATCATCGGTGCTTGAAGGAGCTGATGGCAGTCAAGGTAATTCCCACCTGATAACTCCAGGTATTTCCCACCTGATAACTCCAGGTACTTCCCACCTAGTAACCAAAGATCCTATAGCGGAGTAGACCACTCCTGCTAAATGCAATGGGCTGACGTGTAGTACGCAACGGAGCGGAACGTGGGCCTTTTTTTCCATCCATTTCCGTAACCCGACCAGACCCGCAGTGTAATTAACGTTGCGGGGGAACAGTTTGTGTTAATAAATTAAAATTCTGAAAATGAGGAGAATATTTTTACCAAATAACTTTTTAGTTTTACGAGGATGTTACTGTAACCGGCTTCCGTCTCCGCACTAGTTATCTTTGCTCCGCTCTGGTGGGATCTTTGGTGCGGAGGCGGAGACAGAAGCCGGTTACGGAAATGGGGCCGAAAATTACCCATGAATCTGCCCATGACCGTACTTCGTCTTTTTCGTCGAGTGATCTATTTTGCTCGCTATAGGATCTTTGCTAGTAAATCCACTCTGTACCACAAAATTGAGTGATCTCAGACTCTGTCCCGAATTCGGGTCCATTAAGGGCGACGCAGTGGCGCAGCGGGTAGACGCAGTGACCCGGGTTTGATCCTGGCCTTGTGTGCTGTCTCTACGGAGTTTGCACTTCACCCGGGCGCTCCTACACTCTAAAAACGTGCAGATTTGTAAGTTAATTGGCTTCAGTTGAAAATTGTTCCTCGTGTCATAAGGCCATAAGGAATAGGAGTAGAATTCAGGCCATTCGGCCCATCAAGTCTACTCCGCCATTCAATCATGGCTGATCTATCTCTCAATCCTAACCCCATTCTCCTGCCTTCTCTCCATTTCCCGTACTGATCAGGAATCTATCTATCTCTGCAATGGAAGACCATTTCCCTCCTCAGAAAAATAGTTCCATCATATCATATCATATCTGTCTCTGCTTTAAAAATATCCACTGACTTGGCCTCCACAGCAGACTGGCAAAGAATTCCACAGATTCAACACCCGCTGACTAAAAAAATTGCTCCTCATCTCCTTCCTAAAATAACGTTCTTGAATTCTGAGATGTTATGTATGACTAGTCCGAGACACTCTCACTAGAGGAGTCATCCTCTCCACATCCACTCTTAAGCCGTTCACTATTCTGTAGTATGTAGGATACTGTTAGCGTACGCGGTGATCACTGGTCGGCGCGGACTCGGTGGGCCGAAGGGCCCGTTTCCGTGATTCATCTCCAAAGTCCAAAAGTCTAAATCAATGCAAAGATTTGGATAATTAACTTGGGAGGGGGCTGCTTTGACACACTGGGTACACTGGGGATGTTTAGCTGTGCAAAAGCACTGCGGAGCTGCGGCAGAGAGATCTCTGCCTTAGATCCGACATGCAACTTGTTTCCCCATTACACTGGTCAATTTCATGGACTGCCTCCCCTCTGAATGGGCACATTAAATACTCAGCATAAGACAATTACTGTTCAGTTTTAGAGATACAGCGCGGAAACTGGCCTGTATCGGCAATTTCTTAACTTTCCAATGACCAACTTTTGATTGCCATTGCTACTCGGAGATGTAGAAGAGATACAGCTTACGCACTCGCAGATAGTAAAAAAACAATCTTTCAGTCATTATTTCTTGATTAAGTAATGCCCCTGTCCCACTTAGGAAACCTGAACGGAAACCTCTGGAGACTTTGCGCCCCACCCAAGGTTTCCGTGCGGTTCCCGGAGGTTGCAGGTGGTTGCCGGAGGTTGCAGGTAGTGGAGGCAGGTAGGGAGACTGACAAAAACCTCCGGGAACCGCACGGAAACCTTGGGTGGGGCGCAAAGTCTCCAGAGGTTTCCGTTCAGGTTTCCTAAGTGGGACAGGGGCATTAGTAAGTAAGTTTTTTGGCCATGTATTCACATACATGGAATTTGCCTTGGTGCTCCGCCTACAAGTAACAACATGACATACAGTGACAGTTACGGATGACTCAGAAAACATTAATAATAATAAAACATTAATGATAAAACACCATTGATCAAGCATGTGAACCAACAAAATACCAAATTGGTCCTCTATTACAGTAGCACAAACAAAGAAGTGATTCGTATGAAGTATTTCTTATTCCAATACAAATTGTAGCTTTTCGTTCTTACTAACTTTCATCCGTGTCGTGGGGTAAAAACCTTTGTCTCTTCCATCCCTCGAGGCCAAACTGACTGCCCACTCTCTGTGGCTACGCTAGCCTCCTCAGATGTAGACACACACTTCTATATATCAAATCCCACCCATAAGCTTACAAAAAAGATCCAGCTAGAAATATATGGACACGGCTATAATATACTAACAGTACCTAACTAGCAAGCCCCTACATGGCCCCTTGGCCCACCTAGTCCGCACCGACCAACGATCCCTGTACGTATCCTACACTCACTGAGGATAATTTATAATTATTCCAAGACTATGAATCCTCAGACCTGTACGTCTTTGGGGTGGGGGTGTGGGGGGGGGGGGGGGGGGGGGGGATCTGGAGCACCCGGAGAAAATCCACGCGGTCACAGGGAGAACGTACAAACTCTGTACAGACAGCACCCGTGGTCGGGATCGAACCCGGGTCTCCGGCGCCGCGATGGTTGTAAGGCAGCAACTCTACCGCTGCGCCACCTTGTCGCCCTTTGCTCTCATAACCTGAGACGTTGCTGGGTCGAGCTGTGGATTTATGACCAGTTCAGACGGTAAGCTTCAGTGCGAGCCTTTCTTCTGCAGGTTCGACGAATTTGATGACGCAATCGATGAAGCAATTCACGAAGACATACAGGAGGCAGAGGGCAAAGGTCAGAACCACGTTCACTGTTTGAAAGTCTTTCACGTTTAAATGTACTGTGCAGATACAGCGGGCAAGTAAGCAATTGTTTTACTTGCCGCGTAGGGGTTTGATTAGTCCGCATCGGGTGTCAGAGGTTGTGGAGAGAAGGCAGGAGAATGAGGTTAGGAGGGAGAGATAGATCAGCCGTGATCGAAGGCGGAGTAGACTTGATGAGCCGAATGGGCCTAATTCTGCTCCCATCACTTATGACCTTATTTGGACGATTGTGTGCAGTTCTGGTTGCTCCATTACAGGAAGGATATGGACGATTTGGAGAGGATACAGAAGAGGTTTACCAGAATGCTGCCTGGGTTTAGAGGGATTTGCTGTTAGGAGAGGTTGGCCAAACTTGGTGTGTAGGAAGGAACTGATGCTGGTTTATATCGAAGATGGATACAAAATAAAGGTTGTAAGGTTCTACGGTTTATTTATTGTCACACACACCAATTTGTGTAGTGAAATTCAAGTTGCCATTGCGGCACATTAATATAGAAAAATTAGGTGCAGGAACATCACATTATAAATATTTTTGTTTTGTTTTTTGTGTGCTGTTTCACACTTGCTTTTTATTCTTTTATTCTGTTCGAAATAAATAATAAAATTAAAATAAAATTAAAAAACATAAAACATAAAAACTTCCCCCCACAATGGTTCCCACTAGTCTAGTCTCCATCACCTTGTCCACCCATAGTCAGGCCTATTGAGGCCTCCACAGTCGTCGCTATGGGGCCCGATGTTTCGTCCCTTCTCGCCGGGTGATGGTGCTCCGGCATCGGGAGATCCTTCTCAGCGGCTTGGAGTATACTGGAGTATATCAGTGGGTCAGGCAGCATCTCTGGAGAAAAAGAATCGGTGACGTTTCAGGTCAGATGCCCTCGTCAGACTAAAGAGTCTGAAGAAGGGATCCGACCCAAAATGTTACCCATTCTTTTTCTCCTGAGAGGCCTATCCCATAGGCATTTTTTTAGGCGACTACAGGCAACTAGGCTGTTGCCTGTATGATTGTTAGCAGTCTCTCTCCTCAATCGCCCAAAGAGTTGTAGCGTCTTTCTGATCGCCTCTGGATTTTCAACGTTGAAAATTTTTCGGAGTAGGTCAGCGACAGTGGGTTTGACGCCAATGAGCGTAGCTTGACTTCTCCTGACGTAGGTGTTGTCGTAGTTGACGCCAGGTTAAGGTAGGTAGACAAAAATGCTGGAGAAATTCAGCGGGTGAGGCAGCATCTTCAGACTCGTCTGACGAAGCGTCTCGAGCCGAAACGTCACCCATTCCTTCGCTCCATAGATGCTGCCTCACCTGCCGAGTTTCTCCGCAATTTTTGTCTACCTTCAATTTTTCCAGCATCTGCAGTTCTTTCTTAAAGTTGAACGCAGGTTGTCGCCAGGTTAACGATGGCTGTCGCCAGGTGATGTAAGTTGTTGCCGGGGCTGACTTTTCTTTTGTTAAAGTAATGATTCTATTTCAAACTTTATGTCGAAGGGGGCTCCAGTCGCTGGTTTTTCAGCGACCTGCTATGACTATGACAGTTGCCTAAATATAGCCTAAGTGGGACAGGCCCTTAACCCATTCTTTTTTTCCCAGAGAGGTAACTTGCAACCCAAAGGTGAACATTGACTACTCCAATTTCAAGGAATAACCCCCTACTCCCTCTGTCTTCCCTATGCACCCCGCCCCCACCTATTTCACTATCTCCCACCCTCCCTGGTCCATTCTCCGTACACTCATTTGCAATCCCCTTCATTTTCTTTCATTTCCCCCTCACTCCCCTATCTTCTATCCCCCTTCCTTCCATACCCTTCCCCCCCCAGGGTTACATTTCACTCCTCTTCTTCTCTTCTCATCTGACCTCTCCTTCCCTGACACCCTTTTTGTCTCCTTTTCATCTCCATCCTCTGTCACTTAGTCCAACCCATCTGCCAATCACCCCCCTCACCTGTGTCCACCTGTCACTTGTTTTGCCCTACCCCCAGTTTTTTCCCTCCGACTACTATCGGTCAGAAGAAGTCCCGACCTGAAACGTCGCCTGTCTCCTCCCTCCACTTGACCTGCAGAGTTCCTCCAGCACTGTGTGAAACCCCAACAATTGCCTCTCAACTTCTGAGTTATTGAGTCTTGCAGCTTGGCATCAGGGCCGACGACACAACTTGCCCACACCGGCCAATATGTCCCTTCTACACGATTCCCACCTGCCTGCGTTTGGCCCATATCCCTCTAAACTTGACCTATCCATGTACCTGTCTAAATGTTCCTTAAATGTTGTGATAGCATCTGCCTCAACTACCCTTTGCATGAACTAGTTACTGCTCGGATTCCTATTAAATCTTTCCCTCCCCCACCTTAAACCTATATTCTCTGGTGTAGAGCTATTAACAAATACTCCAAGTAGCAATCCAACAAGTTTATTAGCATATAATAAAGTTACACTACAAGTTGTCACCACTGTGACTTCATCCCGACTACCCGCTAGTGTCTGGAAGCGCTAGTAATATATGGTGACTGTATGGTAAAACCCGGACTGGATTATATATCAGAATTATGTGTTGCATGTGTGTGTTAGTATTCTGCAGAGCAGACCTACAGCAGGCAGTGAAGAAAGCGAATGGCATGTTGGCCTTTATAACAAGAGGAACTGAGTGTAGGAGCAAAGAGAGCAGTTGTATAGGGCCCTGGTGAGACCACATCTGGAGTATTGTGTGCAGTTTTGTCCCCTAATTTGGGAAAGGACATTCTTGTTATTGAGGGAGTGCAGTGTAGGTTTACAAGGTTAATTCCGGGAAGGCGGGACTGTCATATGTTGAGAGAATGGAGCAGCTGTGCTTGTATACTCTGGAATTTAGAAGGATGAGAGGCGATCTCATTGAAACATATAAGATTATTCAGGGTTTGGACACGCTAGAGGCAGGAAGCATGTTCCCAATGTTGGGGGAGTCCAGAACCAGCGGCCACAGTTTAAGAATAAGGAGTAAGCCATTTAGAACGGAGATGAGGAAACACTTTTTCTCACAGAGAGTTGTGAAGTCTGTGGAATTCTCTGCCTCAGAGGGCGGTGGAGGCCGATTCTCTGGATACTTTCAAGAGAGAGCTAGATAGGACTCTTAAAGATAGCGGAGTCAGGGTATATGGGGAGAAGGCAGGAATGGGGTACCGATTGGGGATGATCAGCCATGATCACATTGAATGGCGGTGCTGGCTCGATGGGCCGAATGGCCTACTCCTGCATCTATTGTCTATTGTATTTAAAAGAAATAAAAATAACTATATTACACCTTCAATTTGAATTTATTTCCTGTTATTGCAGAAGAAAATCTACCCAACCCATACAAAAAGAAGAGACTCTGCCTTCATCCAGAGACATGTAACCAATCCTCATATGCTTATTTTCGCTACTCCTTTTCTTTAGGTTCTGGAAGAGGCAAAGACATGGCCAACATCACTGGACAATCACTTGGGAAAGATATCTCCACCATACTCGCAGAGGCGAAAGACAATAAGCGGCCATTACGGGAAGCTGCCTGCAGGCGCAAGAAAAGGCGAAGACTGAATGACCTGGACAGCGATAGCACACTTGAGAATGAAGAGAGCGAGGAGGAGTTCAAAATAAGTGAAAGGTGAAGCATTTTCTCCACAAACATCCCCACAGCACAGTAGTGTAGGAAGGATCTGCAGATGCTGGTTTAAATCGGAGGTAGTCGCAAAATGGTGGAGTAACTCAGCGGGACAGGCAGTATCACTGGAGAGAAGGAATGGGCGACTTTTCGGGTCGAGACCCTTCTTGGTCAATAAACGTATTCACATGTGAATACTTAGAAACATAGAAATTAGGTGCAGGAGTAGGCCATTCGGCCCTTCGAGCCTGCACCGCCATTCAATATGATCATGGCTGATCATCCAACTCAGTATCCCGTACCTGCCTTCTCTCCATACCCTCTGATCCCCTTAGCCTCAAGGGCCATATCTAACTCCCTCTTAAATATAGCCAATGAACTGGCCTCGAGTACCCTCTGTGGCAGAGAGTTCCAGAGATTCACCACTCTCTCTGTGAAAAATGTTCTTCTCATCTCGGTTTTAAAGGATTCCCCCCTTATCCTTAAGCTGTGACCCCTTGTCCTGGACTTCCCCCACATCGAGAGCTATCTTCCTGCATCTAGCCTGTCCAACCCCTTAAGAATTTTGTAAGTTTCTATAAGATCCCCTCTCAATCTCCTAAATTCTAGAGAGTATAAACCAAGTCTATCCAGTCTTTCTTCATAAGGCAGTCCTGACATCCCAGGAATCAGTCTGGTGAACCTTCTCTGCACTCCCTCTATGGCAATAACGTCCTTCCTCAGATTTGGAGACCAAAACTACAATACAATACAATACAATTTATTTCTCACTTGAACCTCATAGAGGCTCAAGTGAAATGTTGTTTCTGCAGTCATACATACAAGAAAAAAAAGACCCAAGACACAACACAATTTACACAGACATCCATCACAGCGCATCTCCACCTCGCTGTGATGGAAGGCAAAAAAAAACGTATCTCTCCCCTGCACTTCCCTCTCCCCCCGATGTCAGAGTCAAAGTCAGAGCCCCCGGCGGGCGATAACCATTGTCCCGCGGCCATTAACGCCGCGCCGGGTGATGCAAGGCCGCGCTCCGGGTCTTGTTGTTGGAGCCCCGGGCGGGCGCTGGCAAACTACACAATACTCCAGGTGTGGTCTCACCAAGACCCTGTACAACTGCAGTAGAACCTCCCTGCTCCTATACTCAAATCCTTTTCCTATGAAAGCTAACATACCATTCGCTTTCTTCACTGCCTGCTGCACCTGCATGCTTACTTTCAATGACTGGTGTACCATGACACCCAGGTCTCGCTGCATCTCCCCTTTTCCTAGTCGGCCACCATTTAGATAATAGTCTGCTTTCCTGTTTTTGCCACCAAAATGGATAACCTCACATTTACTTGGCCAATAAATGTATTCATTCATTCTTCTCAACCCGGAGCACCACCCATTCCTTCTCGCCAGATATGCCGCCTGCCCCGCTGAGTTACTCCAGCATTTTGTGTCGACCCACAAGCACAGTAGCGCAGCCTGTGGAGCTACTGCCTCACAGCGCCAAAAGCCCGTGTTCACTCCTGACCTCGTGTGCTGTCTGCGCGCTCTAGGACCGCGTGGGTTTTCGCCAGGTCATAGAGTGATACAGTGTGGAAACGTGCCCAACTTGCCCACACCGGCCAACAATGTCCAAGTTACACTAGCCCCACCTGCTAGCATTGAGCGCCAGGCGCTCCGGTTTCCTCACACGTCCCAAACACGTGCCGGTTTGCAGGTTAATTAGCCCTCGGTAAATTGTCCCTAGTGTGCAGGGAGCGGATGCAAAAGTGGGATAGCATAAAACTAGCGTGAACGGGTGATAGATGATGGGCATGGACTCGGTGGGCCGAAGGGCCTGTTTCTATGATGTATCTTTCGATTCAATTTCAAGGCATCCCCGCTGGGTGGAAAGCTTTTCAATCTTTCAAATATTTACTTATCTCCTGCTTAATTACTTCTATTGATCTGATATCAACTACCCATTGGGGCAGAGAATTCCAGAGATTCATTTCCCTCCTCTACATTGCCCAATCATTATTTTATTAATTGATTTTGGTTGATTGAATGAATGAAAACAGGCCCTTCGGCCCACCGAGTCCATGCAGATCATCGATCACCCGTTCACACTAGTTCTTTGCTATTCCACTTTCACACCCATTCCATACACACTCGGGCAATTTACAGAGGCCAATTAACCTACAAACCGACACGTCTTTGAGATGGGGGAGGAATTGGGAGCGACTGGAAGTAACCCCCACACAGCCAGGGGAAGAACGTGCAAACTCTTCACAGGCAGTAGCCGAGGTCAGGGTTGAACTAGGGTCCCTGGAACTGTGAGGCAGCAGCTGTGCCACCCTGCCACCAGGACACCGAGGGCCTGAGTTATAGGGAGAGGTTGAGCAGGCTGGGGGTTTATTCCCTGGAGCGCAAGAGGATGAGGGGTGACATGGATAGAGAAGTGGTTGGCAAACAGGAAACAAAGAGTAGGGATTAACGGGTCCCTTTCAGAATGGCAGGCAGTGACTAGTGAGGTACCGCAAGGCCCGGTGCTGGGACCGCAGCTATTTACAATATACGTTAATGATTTGGATGAAGGGATTCAAAGTAACATTAGCAAATTTGCAGATGACACAAAGCTAGGTGGCAGTGTGAACTGTGAGGAGGATGCTACGAGAATGCAGGGTGACTTGAACAGGTTGGGGGAGTGGGCAGATGCATGGCAGATTAAGTTTAATGTGGATAAATGAGAGGTTATCCACTTTGGTAACAAAAACAGGAAGGCAGATTACTATCTAAATGGTGTCAACTTGGGAAAAGAGGAAGTACAACGGGATCTGCGGGTCCTTGTTCATCAGTCTATGAAAGTAAGCATGCAGGTACAGCAGGCAGTGAAGAAAGCGAATGGCATGTTGGCCTTTATAACAAGAGGTCGAATATAGGAGCAAAGAGGTCCTTCTGCAGCTGTACAGAGCCCTAGTGAGACCAAATCTGGAGTATTATGTGCAGTTTTGGTCCTCTAATTTGAGGAAGGACATTCTTACTATTGAGGGAGTGCAGCGTAGGTTTACAAGGTTAATTCCAGGGATGGCGGAACTATCATATGCTGAGAGAATGGAGCGGCTGGGCTTGTACACTCTGGAGTTTAGAAGGATGAGAGGGTATCTTATTGATTTAGAAGGATGAGAGGGATACTTTCAAGAGAGAGCTAGATAGGGCTCTTAAATATAGCGGAGTCAGAGGATATGGGGAGAAGGCAGGAACGGGGTACTGATTGGGGATGATCAGCCATGATCACATTGAACACACTACTCCTGCATCTATTGTCTATCGTCTATTGTCTATTGTGAGAGGAATAAAGTAAGTAAGTAAGCACGTTTATAGGCCAAGTGTTCACATACAAGGATTGGGTAAACGCAGAGTCTCTTGTCCAGAGTAGGGGAATTGAGAACCAGGGGACATCAGTTTAAGGTGAGGGGGGGAAAAGATTTTATAGGAACCTGAGCATAACTTTTTTTACACAAAGGATGGTGGGTAGATGGAATGAGCTGCCAGAGGAGGTAGTTGAGGCAGGTACTATCACAACGTTTGAGAAACATTTGGACAGGTACACAGCCAGGACAGGGTAGGAGGGATATGGACCAAACGCGGGCAGGTGGGACTAGTGTAGATGGGTGACCGATACAATAAGCTGGTGTAACTCAGCGGGCCAGACAGCATCTCTGGGGAAAAGGAATAGGTGATTTTACGGGTCAAACCCCTTCTTCAGAACCCCAGATGGAGAGACCACCGCAGCATGTTCCAGGCATCCACCACCCTCTGTGTAAAAACACTTGCCCCGCACATCTCCTTTAAACTTTACACCTCTTATCCTAAAGCTACGCTCTTTGGTCTAATCAAGGGATATGGGGAAATAGAGGCATGGATTAAATGCAGGCAGATGGACATGTTGGGCCAAGGAGCCTGTTTCCACTCTGCTTCACTAATTATTTGCAGTAGAAATGTTTTTAATGTGAAAGCTGGATTAAATCACCATTTACTAATTCAATGTTGAAGAAGGAACTGCAGATGCTGGAACAATCGAAGGTAGATAAAAATGCTGGAGAAACTCAGCGGGTGAGGCAGCGTCTATGGAGCGAAGGAATGGGTGACGTTTCGGGTTGAGACCCTTCTTCAGACTCAATTTACTAATTAAAAGTACACATCCTTGGAATCTCAGTTCACAGTGCTGAATGAACATGATCCAGGGTGGTGAATCTGTGGAATTCTTTGCCACAGACGGCTGTGGAGGCCAAGTCAGTGGATATTTTTAAGGCAGAGATAAATAGATTCTTGATTAGTACGGATGTCAGAGGTTATGGGGGGGGAGGCAGGAGAATAATCCGATTCAGATTCAGATTCAACTTTAATCGTTATTGTGCAGTGTACAGTACAGAGACAACGAAATGCAGTTAGCATCTCCCTGGAAGAGCATCTCCCTGGAAGACTCCCTTGGCAGTCACCGAGGTACGTTGTTGAGTAGTGTAACAGCCGCAGGGAAGAAGCTGTTCCTGGACCTGCTGGTCCGGCAACAGAGAGACCTGTAGCACCTCCCGGATGGGAGGAGGGTAAACAGTCTATGGTTGGGGTGAGAGCAGTCCTTGGCGATGCTGAACGCCCTCCGCAGACAACGCTTGCTTTGGACAGACTCAATGGAGGGGAGTGAGGAACCGGTGATGCATTGGGCAATTTTCACCGCCCTCTGCAATGCTTTCCGGTCGGAGACAGAGCAGTGGCCATACCATACTGTGATACAGTTGGTAAGGATGCTCTCGATGGTGCAGCGGTAGAAGTTCGCCAGAATCTGAGGAGACAGATGGACCTTCTTCCGTCTCCTCAGGAAGAAGGGACGCTGGTGAGCCTTCTTGACCAGTTGAGGTACTGTGGGTCCAAGAGAGGTCATCGGAGATGTTGACCCCCAGGAACCTGAAGCTGGGAACACGTTAGGAGGGTTAGGAGTAATGGGGTTAGGAGGGAGAGATAGATCAGCCATGATTGAATGGCGGAGTAGACTTGATGGGCTGAATGGCCTAATTCTACCTCTACCTCTAAGACAAAAATGCTAGATAAACTCAGCGGGTGAGGCAGCATCTATAGCGAAGGAATAGGTGACGTTTCGGGTCGAAACCCTTCTTCAGACGGGTGTGGGGGTCAGTCAGCGACAGTGGGTTTGACGCCAATGAGCGTAGCTTGACTTCTGACGTAGGCGCTGTCGTAGTTGTCGCCAGGTGACGTAGGTAGACAAAGATGTTGGAGAAACTCAGCAGGTGAGGCAGCTTCTTCAGACTGGTCTGAAGAAGGGTCTCGACCCGAAACGTCACCTATTCCTTCGCTCCATAGATGCTGCCTCACCCGCTGAGTTCCTCCAGCGTTTTTGTCTACCTTCGATTTTTCCAGCGTCTGCAGTTCTTCCTTCAACGTTAATGTAAAGGGAAGTCATTTTAAAATTGTTTTTGCATTCGGCAGCGAGGAAGAGTTTGAGATCTCTGAGCGGGACAGCGAGGCAGACCCCGGGTCAAACGACGAGGATGGTTTTGACATCCCCCGGCGAGGAAGACATCACAAGTATACCGAGCCCATGAGGCGGAGTCGGAGGTTACGAGGGAGAGAGGTGAAGCGGTATTCAGACGAGGATGAAGAGGACGAAGATGAACGAGCAGGTGCACAATGTCCCATTTCCCTTTCCCGACTCCCTTCAACTTGTGTAAAGCTGTTATGTGTGGAAAGTGTCAAGTACCAGATAGAACAATGACATTCTTGTTTGCTGCAGCACAACGGAATAGGTCAACCGAAGATAGATGATGATAATAACAATAATAATATTAATAAATTTTATTTCGGACTCAAGGTCCAGACAATACTTAAATTTTGGAAAAATGCTAATATACCAACATTTAAAATAGATAGATAGATATAGATATGCCATTTATTGTCACTATACATGTACAATGAGATTAAAAGCAGCTCGTACTCAGTGCATACATATAATTTAGTACAAAAAACAAGAAACAGAAAACAAAACAAAAGGGGGAGGGGGGGGATAGGTGCACAATTCTGCGGCGCTATATACATATCTATAAAGGCAAAATGGTGAAGGATGAATAGGTAGTATTCTTAGGCAGATGTTTAAAGATTATATTAAATATTAAAAAAAAAATTAAAAATATTAAAAATTACAGTTACAATACACATTACAGTTCCAAATTTCAGTACGTGGATAGAATAGATGGAAGTCCGGGTGTTGGGCTGTGAAGTCAGTGCATGTGTGAATTAAGAGTAGTTATGACTTTCGGAAAACAACTATCAGTACTATGTTGGACACAGCACATTTGGAAGAAATGAGACTCCTCCTAATAGACAAACGAGAACAATTCTTAATGAGTTGGTCACCATTTATTGATCTCTTGGATTCATGTGGTGTTATAGTATCCTGAAAATTAAAAGTTTCAGGTATGAGTGAAAGACGATTTAGAATATAAAAAAACTCATCTCCTTGTGGCAATTGAGTTAAACCCCCTCCTGCTCTCCTTCTTCACTTATATTTCCTTTATCTGGTTCTCACTCACACTCACTAGTCTATCCTTCACTTTCTCCAATCTCCTTCTCCTTTTTCTCTTATTTGTCTCTGTAAAAAAAATTTAACATAATTAATTAATTAGAAAATTAAAAATGAAAAGAAAGAAAGGTCCAGACAAGGGACAACATTACATAAAAATACATTGCATATAAAAACATTGCATATAAAAACATCATGAAATACATATAAAATCTTAGTGTATCACTTATAAAAGCATCATAAATTATATATTTAAAAAAACACACAATACATGATTTAAAGTCCAGAATAAAAAAAGAAAAATCAGTGTCCTACAATGAGACAGTGATACCAGTGTCTCCACAACTGGGATTGGGAGCGTGTAGTGCTAAACCTTATGTTTGACAATGCCACGATCATTATTTTTAGTCAATTATCCTCCAAATGAATTATACATATGATTTCTTAGGATAGCTTCTAAAGTACTGACTCCTGCAGCCACAAACATGTTAGTAGCACTACACCATCTAGGTTTCCTTAGCAGTGTTCTCATGCCATCATTCTCGGCCAGCTTTAGTCTCTGCAAACTTGTCTGTCCGTAGTTCGACCACAGGTGCGCAGTACAGAGTGGTGTGCAATATGCTCGAAGCAGCGACGTCAGAAAGACACAAAAAGCTGGAGCAAACTCAGCGGGGACAGGCAGTGTCGCCCATTCCTTCTCTCCAGAGATGCTGCCTGCCCCCACTGAGTTACTCCAGCTTTTTGTGTGTAGAGTTGTTGCTGTGCTCCACAGGCACCAAGTGTGAGGCCGAATTGAAAGTCAGCGATATACGCAAAGTGCTCAGCGGGTCAGGCAGCATCTCTGAAGAGAAAGGATGGGTGACGTTTCTGGTCGGGATCCTTCTTCAGACACAATAGACCCAAAGTGCTGGAGTAACTCACTGGGTCAGGCAGCATCAATGGAGAAAAAGGATGGGTGACGTTTTAGGTCGGGGTCCTTCGTCAGACAGGTATTAACAGAGCTTCATTTATAGAGCGCCGTCCATGACATTAACGCATCTTTACAGCAAATTAATTATTTTCTAAAGTGCCTGAATCCTAGCCATTTTGCAAACAATTCATTATCCAATATCCTTGGCAGTAGACACAGGGAACTGCAGATGCTGGAGAATTGTAGCAAGAAAACGTACAGTGCTGGAGTAACTCAGCAAGTGCTCTGTTTTTTGCTGTGGCCTGTTGGGGAGAAGGCGCCCGAATAGCGGACAAAAACAGACTGGATAAGCTGATCAGGAAGGCCGGCTCAGTGGTCGGGGCTGAGCAATTAACGGTCCAGCAGGTGGCAGAGGCCAGAACTCTGAACAAACTAGGTTCAATAATGACCAACCCCACTCACCCACTCCACGCCCTGAAGGTGATCAAGAGCAGCATCTTCAGTCAGAGACTGATTGCACCAATGTGCAAAACTGAGAGATATAGGAAGTCTTGTATACCAGCTGCTATAAGGTTTTATAATGCACAAAAATAACTTTGGATTTTTTTAGTATTCATTCATTGTATTTTAATTTATTAAGTATGGAAGCTATCTGAGGAAATGTGTGGTGTTATGTCTGTCTTGAAGCTGTTGTGGCACTGTAATTTCCTGTAAAGGATTATTAAAGGTTATTCATTCAAGTCAGGCTGCATCTCTGAAGTATAGGTGATGTTTCCTGACCCAAAAAGTTGGCTATCCATGTTCTCCACAGATGCTGCCTGACCCGCTGAGTTACTCCAGCACTCTGTGAAACGTCACCTATCCATGTTCTCCACAGATGCTGCCTGACCTGCTGAGTTAAATCTCTTAAATGATGACAATCTGTGCACTTTGTTGAGCAAGACAATTAGGAATCTTAATTGCCACTGTTTTATTTTCCAACTCGGGTGCCAAGCGCTAATGCCTTTCCCAGCTGCCATTAGCCAGGCCCTGAGAGACTGAATGTCTGATATAGGCTGCACAATGCATTCATTTACACAATGTGTAGCTGTGGTCTCTTGTGAAATCCTTTAGTTGTAAGAAAAACAGAGTGTGTAATTGAGTGCTAGAAGATTGTGATTTGACAGCATATCAGTGGAAATTTTAAGCACAAAGAACTGAAGATGGTGTTTTATAAATAGACGCTGCTATCTTTATCTGCTAGATCTATCTGCATCTACTATCTACCTCATTGGAGACCCTCGAACTATCTTTGATCGGACTTTATTGACTTTATCTTGCACT
Organism: Leucoraja erinaceus; assembly: GCF_028641065.1. Classification (NCBI taxonomy): domain Eukaryota; kingdom Metazoa; phylum Chordata; class Chondrichthyes; order Rajiformes; family Rajidae; genus Leucoraja; species Leucoraja erinaceus. The sequence continues at coordinate 58,351 of NW_026576091.1, read as the reverse complement.
AAACGTTATTCCCTTTATCCTATATCCGTATGCTGTGAACTGCTCAATTGTAATTATATATAGTCTTTCCGCTGACTGCTTGGCACGCAACAAAAGCTTGTCACTGTGCCGAGGTATACGTGACAATAAACTACATTAAACACTGAATAGACATAAAATGCTCAGCGGAACAGGCAGCATCTCTGGTACGGATGTCAGGGGTTTTCTTCAGTCTGAAGTTACTCCAGCATTTTGTGTCTACCTTTGATTTAAACCAGCGTCTGCAGTTCTTTCCTACTAGTTTTGAAGTAACGCAGCATCACTGGAGAACGTGGATAGAGGATGTTTCGGGTCGGGACCCTTCTTCCATCTAATCCATTGGAAAAGCTCTTTTCATTTTCCCGTCTCTGAAATAGTAGTAGTCTGTGCTCATAAATCCTCTCATTGCAGTGTTTTACAAAGCAAGGAGCCATTGAGACAACAGTTGAGGTTGCTTTTGCATAGGTGAATGGTGAAACACGTTCCGTTTAATGGGCAAGCTAGAATAAGCAATTAAGTTCAGACTATAGAAATACAGCGTGGAAACAGGCCCTTCAGCCCCACCAAGTCCCCACCGACCAGCTATCCTGCACAGTAGGGACATTTTACAATTTTACCGAACTTATACGTCTTTGGAGGGTGGGGGGAAACCGGAGCACCCGGAGAAAACCCACGCAGTCGCTGGGAGAACGTACCAACTCCGTACAGACGGCACCAGTAGTCAGGATCGAACCCGGGTCACTTGCCTGGCAGTTTTGAACGCGGAAGGAGGTTAGAGCACCAGGAGGAAACCCACATGGTCACGGAGAACGTGAAAACAATGAATCACAGTGATTGCTCACGAGGTTGGGATCAGTCCATGTCCCGAGAGCTAGGATCCAGGGACACGTTTAAATCTTGCGGTGGCACACTACAATACTTACATGGTTTGACCACTAGTATAATTTGTGGCCCAATGTCACACACAGATTTTCACAAGTTATAGGAGTAAAATTAGGTCTTTCGGCCCATCTAGTCTACTTCGCCATTCAATCATGGATGATCTCCTCCCCCTAATTGGGACGACAGATGACGCAATGGGCTAAGTGTTCGGCTGGCGACCGGAACGTTGCCGGTTCGAATCCCACTTGGAGTGCATACTGTCGTTGTGTCCTTGGGGCAAGACACTTCACCCACCTTTGCCTGTGTGTAAATGTAATGTAATTATGTGAAGCACTTTGGGATCAATGCAAGTTGACTGAAAATGTGCTATATAAATAAGATTATTATTATTATTATTATTATTATTATTATATTATTATTATTATATATTATATATTATAATTGTATTTTCCTAGCATCTCCCAATAACCCATGACACCCATTCTAATAAAGGACCTGTCTATCGCTGCCGTAACAATATCCACTGACTTGGCCTCCACAGCCCTCTGTGGCAATGAACTCCTAAGCCATTTAGGCCTTTATAGACAAGAAAGAGGACTTTATAGTCTACCCTGGATCTCACAGGGAATATAATACTGAGGTTATACTACGGAGGGTTCATGGCCCCAACCACGGGTGAACAAAGGAGGAGGACTGGCTGAACTTTGTTGCCTTCCACCACAGTGAAGAATGCTGTGGTGGATGTTTGTGTTCAATCTTATTGTGTATTGTGTGTTCTTTTTAAGTGTATCGCTGCTGGCAAATTCATTTCACTGCACCTTTGATGAATAAAGTTGACTTTGACTTTGGGTGATATGTACCCCATTCTTGGTATCTGTTAAGAGCCAGGCTGCGACATTTTGAATGAGCTGCAACTTGTTGATGGATTTTGAAGGCAGATGGGTAAATAATGCATTACAGTAATCAAGTTTGCTTGATATGAAAGCATGTATGAGTCTATATTGAAGCCGGGTCTCTGGCAATGACTCTACCGCTGCACTACCGGGCCCATCTATCGTAGTTTCCAATATGAAATGAATTGTTGTGTGATGACTGTGGGTTTATTTGTGTGTTTCAGATATACTAACGTGTCCGTCTCATTCTGCAGAGAGCGAAGGTTCAAGTTGTTACAGTGACCTGCTGGACATGAGGAGGAGGCGATCGAAACGGAACCAAGCCAAGAAGGTCAATTACAGAGAAGATTCGGAATCGGAGAAATCTATGAAGAGTGGTGCCAGTAGGAAGGAAAGACTTCGAGGGCACAAACGTAGGCTGTACATTACAATGAGCGACGGTAAGATCGCCCATACCATATCTTCATTGTTCCCTTTTCCGTGAATATAGCAATTAAAAGGACATTTAGATGGGTGTGTGTGTGCAGGAAGGAACTACAGGTGCTAGTTTGCACCGAAGATAGACACAAAATGCTGGAGTAACTCAGCGGGTCAGGCAGCATGTGGAATTCTCTGCCTCGGAGGGCGGTGGAGACCGGTTCTCTGGATACTTTCAAGAGAGAGCTAGATAGGGCTCTTAAAGATAGCGGAGTCAGGGGATGTGGGGAGAAGGCAGGAACGGGGTACTGATTGGGGATGATCAGCCATGATCACATTGAATGGCGGCGCTGGCTCAAAGGGCCGAATGGCCTACTCCTGCACCTATTGTCTATTGTGTATCTCTGGAGAGAAGGAATGGATGACATTTTGGGTCAAGACAAGTCCGAAGAAGGGTCTCGGCCCAAAACGTCACCCATTCCCTCTCTCCCAAGATGGTGCCTGTCCCGCTGTGTTCTATCCATGTACCTGCTTAAGTGTTTCTTAAAAGTTGGGATAGTCCCAGTCTCAACTACTGTACCTCCTCTGGTAGATAGACACAGAATGCTGGAGCAACTCCGCGGGTCAGGCAGCACCTCTGGAGAGAAGGAATGGGTGACGTCTCGGGTCAGAGCCCTTCAGGCACGGGTATACGAGTACTGACTCGGTACATGGATAGGAAAGGTTCAGAGGGATATGGGTCAAACACAGGCAGGTGAGAGTAGTTTAGAATGGGCATGTTAGTTGACATGGGTAAGTTGGGCCGAAGGGCCTGTTTCCACGCTGTATAACTCTGTCTCTTGATTTTGTAACTCATTTACCTAGGACTGCATGGGTTGTAGCCGAGCACATCTGGATTGTTGATGTTTAAGAGAGTTTGAGTAAGAAAAGGTGATTTTGCCCTTCAGACCTGCTCCACCATTCAATATTTTTATAGCTGATCGTCTACTTTGGGTAGGAAGGAACAGCAGATGCTGGTTTATACCGAAGATAGACACAAAATGCTGGAGCATCTCAGTGGGTCAGGCAGCATCTCTGGAGAACAAGGAATGTGTGATGCTTTGGGGGGGAACCCTTCTTCAGACAGACTCCACCCTGGGTATTTGTTCCTGTCTGTTCCCCAAATCCAGCGAGGGTACTGTCCCGATTCACCACTACCCCATTGTGGCCATTGGGCTTTGTCTCTGGAATGAATGGATGAATAGGTTTATTGGCCAAGAATTCACATACAAGGAATTTGCCTTGGTGCTCCGCCCGCAAGGGACAACAGTTAGGAGTGACACATAAAACATGAAACATCTATATATTACTAAAACTCTTCTCCTGTATGTGTGTGTGTGTGTGTCATCTGGGCACAATCTGGTTAATTCCTATTTTCTTCCAAACAGATGCGCTACAATGCTGAGAACTACATTCTGCATTCTGTATCTTCCCTTTTGCTCGACCTGTTGTACTTCAGTTTGGCAGTTATATATAGTGTATCTGATCAATTTTGCGTCAAGTTGGGAAAAGGGGAAGTACAACGGGATCTGGGGGTCCTTGTTCATCAGTCTATGAAAGTAAGCAGGTTACACAAAAAAGCTGGAGAAACTCAGTGGGTGCAGCAGCATCTATGGAGCGAAGGAAATAGGCAACGTTTCGGGCCGAAACCCTTCTTCAGACGTTTCGGCCCGAAACGTTGCCTATTTCCTTCGCTTCATAGATGCTGCTGCACCCGCTGAGTTTCTCCAGCTTTTTTGTGTAACCTTCGATTCTCCAGCATCTGCAGTTCCTTCTTAAACACTATGAAAGTAAGCATGCAGGTACAGCAGGCAGTGAAGAAAGCGAATGGCATGTTGGCCTTTATAACAAGAGGAATCGAGTATAGGAGCAAAGAGGTCCTTCTATAGTTGTACAGGGCTCTAGTGAGACCACACCTGGAGTATTGTGTGCAGTTTTGGTCCCCTAATTTGAGGAAGGACACTCTTGCTATTTAGGGAGTGCAGCGTAGGTTTACAAGATTAATTTGGTGGGATGGCGGGACTGTCATATGCTGAGAGAATGGAGCAGCTGGGCTTGTATACTCTGGAGTTTAGAAGGATGAGGGGGATCTCATTGAAACATATAAGATTGTTAAGGGTTTGGACACGCTGGAGGCAGGAAACATGTTCCCGATGTTGGGGGAGTCCAGAACCAGGGGCCACAGTTTAAGAATAAGGGGTAAGCCATTTAGAATGGAGACGAGGAAACACTTTTTCTCACAGAGAGTTGTGAATCTGGAATTCTCTGCCTCAGAGGGCGGTGGAGGCAGGTTCTCTGGATGCTTTCAAGACAGAGCTAGATAGGGCTCTTAAAGATAGTGATTTGGGGAGTCAGGGGATATGGGGAGAAGGCAGGAACGGGGTACTGATTGGGGATGATCAGCCATGACCACATTGAATGACGGTGCTGGCTCGAAGGGCCGAATGGCCTACTCCTGCTCCTATTGTCTATTCGGACAGCATGCAAAACAAAGATTTTCACTAACTTGGTACACGTGACAATAGAAACCTAAACTTAAATACTATCTAATAATATTTTTCACGTGGCGATAGTAAAAAAATAGTAGCCCGGATGTAGGGTGTAAGTTGCAGCAGGAGTTAAAACTGGCATGTAACAAAGGTAATGCCACTGTGGTGATGGGGGGGGATTTCAATATGCAGGTAGAAATCAGGTTGCTTCAGGACCCCAAGAAAGAGAGTTTGTAGAGTGCCTCCAAGATGGATTCTTAGAGCAGCTTGTAATGGAGCTGACCAGAGAAAAGGCAATTCTGGATTTAGTGTTGTCCAATGAACCAGATATGAAAAGAGAACTCGAGGTAAAGGAACCGCTTGGAGGTAGTGATCATAATATGATTAATTTTAATCTGCAATTTGAGAAGGAGAACGTTAAATCGGAAGTGTCAGTGATGCAGTTGAACAAAGGAGACTATGAAGGCATGAGAGGGGTGCTGGCCAAGGTAGACTGGAAAGGGATCGTAGCAGGAATGACGGTGGAACAACAATGGCAGGAATTTCTGGGCATAATCCGGAAGACGCAGGCTCACTTCATTCCAAAAAGGAAGAAAGATTTTAAGGGGAGTAGGAGGCAACCGTGGCTGACAAGAGAAGTTAGGGATAGAATAAAACTAAAAGAAAAGATGTATAACACAGCAAAGAGTAGCCGGAAGCCAGAGGATTGGGAAATTTTCATAGGACAACAGAAGGAAACAAAACGGGCAATACGGGCTGAAAAGATGAAGTACGATGGGAAGCTGGCCAGGAATGTAAAGAAGGACAGTAAAAGCTTCATTAGATATGTTAAGGGAAAAAGAGTAGCAAAGTCAAATGTGGGTCCCCTGAATGCAGACACGGGTGAAATTATTATGGGCAACAAGGAAATGGCAGAAGAGTTGAATAGGTACTTCGGATCTGTCTTCACTAAGGAAGACACAAACAATCTCCCAGATGTACTGGAGGACAGAGGATCTAAGGGGGTAGAGGAACTGAAATAAATTTTCATTAGGCGAGAAATAGTATTGGGTAGGCTAATGGGACTGAAGGATGATAAATCCCCTAGGCCTGATGGTCTGCATCCCAGGGTCCCCAGGGAGGTGGCTCTAGAAATAGTGGACACATTGGTGATCATTTTCCAATGTTCAATAGATTCAGGATCAGTTCCTGTGGATTGGAGAATAGCTAATGTTATCCCACTTTTCAAGAAAGGAGCGAGAGAGAAAACGGGGAATTACAGACCAGTTAGCCTGACTTCGGTGGTGGGAAAGATGCTGGAGTCAATTATTAAAGAGGTAATAATGGGGCATTTGGATAGCAGTAAAAGGATTAGTCCAAGTCAACATGGATTTATGAAAGGGATATCATCCTTGACTAATCTTCTGGAATTTTTTGAGGATGTGACAAGTAAAATGGATGAAAGGGTGCCAGTGGATGTAGTGTATCTAGACTTTCAGAAAGCCTTTGATAAGGTCCCGCACGGGAGACTGGTGACAAAAATTAGAGCACATGGTATTGGGGGTAGGGTGTTGACATGGATAGAAAATTGGTTGGCAGACCGGAAGAAAAGAGTGGGAGTGAACGGGTCCTTTTCAGAATGGCACGAAGTGGCGAGTGGAGTGCCGCAAGGCTCGGTGTTGGGGCCGCAACTGATTTGAAAGAGGAAATTAGGAGCAACACTAGCAAGTTTGCGGATGTCACAAAGCTGGGTGGCAGTGTGAACTGTGAGGAGGATGTTAGGAGGTTGCAGGGTGACCAGGACAGGTTGAGTGTGTGGGCAGATGCGTGGCAGATGCAGTATAATATAGATAAATGTGAGGTTATCCACTTTGGCGGCAAAAACAAGGGGGCAGATTATTATCTCGATGGGTTTAGGTTAGGTAAGGGGGAGGTGCAGCGAGACCTGGGTGTCCTTGTACACCGGTCACTGAAAGTTGGCGTGCAGGTACAGCAGGCAGTGAAGAAAGCTAATGGAATGTTGGCCTTCATAACAAGAGGATTTCAGTATAGGAGTAAAGAGGTTCTTCTGCAGTTGTATAGGGCTCTGGTGAGACTACATCTGGAGTATTGTGTACAGTTTTGGTCTCCTAATTTGGGGAAGGACATCCTTGTGATTGAGGCAGTGCAGCGTAGGTTCACGAGATTGATCCCTGGGATGGCGGGACTGTCATATGAGGAAAGATTGAAAAGACTAGGCTTGTATTCACTGGATTTTGAAGGATGAGGGGGATCTTATAGAAACATATAAAATTATAAAAGGACTGGACAAGCTAGATGCAGGAAAAATGTTCCCAATGTTGGGCGAGTCTAGAACCAGGGGCCACAGTCTTAGAATAAAGGGGAGGTCATTTAAGACTGAGGTGAGAAAAAACTTTTTTACCCAGAGAGTTGTGAATTTATGGAATTCTCTGCCACAGAGGGCAGTGGAGGCCAAGTCACTGGATGGATTTAAGAGAGAGTTAGATAGAGCTCTAGGGGCTAGTGGAGTCGAGGGATTTGGGGAGAAGGCAGGCATGGGTTATTGATAGGGGACCATCAGCCATGATCACAATGAATGGTAGTGCTGTCTCGAAGGGCCAAATGGCCTCCTCCTGCACCGATTTTCTATGTTTCTATGTTTCTAAACCCACGCCGATATTTTGCAGAGAGCTCGAGCGGCAGAAGTTCGGATGAAGAGCAGGAGGAGGAGGAGGAGGAGGGGAGGCCCCAGCGGAAGCGCCCGAACCGGATCGAGGACGAGGAAGACGAGGAGGACGAGCCGACGCTGGTGAGCAGGCTGACCGCCAAGCCGTGCAGGGATTACAGCAAGAAGCCCGCCTACCGGCTGATGAGCGAGGGGGAGGAGGAAGAGGAGGAGGAAGAGGAGGAGGAGGAGGAGGAGGAAGAGGAGGAGGAGGAGGTAGGGGTCGCGGCCAGCGCCAGCGCCAGTGCCAGTGCCAGCGCCGCCGCCGCCGACGAGAAGGGAGCCGGCCCCTTGGACTGCGGCGTGACCGAGCTGCCGCCTTCCAACGGACAGAACCTGGTCAGCAGGACCAGCGAGAAGAACCAAACGTCCAAGCCCGCGGCTGCCGCTGCCCCCGGCCCGGCGCTCAACGGAGCCTGCGACGGCGAGGTGGGTGCGGCGTCGACGTTGGCGTCGGCGTCAGGAGCGGCTGAAGCGGGGGACGAAGACGAAGATGACCTCTTGGGAGTAACTGATCTTGTAGAATATGTTTGTAATAATGAACAAGTATAAAAGAAAAACACTTTTTACACTAGTTTAAATAATTTATTCCATAGTAGCTGTACATCAGGCCAGTTATCGTGTCTATATTTTGGGTTGTATTCATTAAACCAGAGAGCGTTGCATCCATTTCCTCTCTTTCCCTCCCCCACCCCTTCCCCCCCTTCCCTCATTCCAGCTTGCTCCCCTCTTCTCTTAAAGTGACCAATTTTTAAGGTAATTAACACGGTAGGTCCCATTAACATTTTTTTTTAATTTAGCTGCGTTTCTTTTTTTGTGTGTGTTCTGTATAATTCAGTCGTCTATCGTGCGAAGAGTTTTTTAAAAAGAAAAAGATCTGCCTAACGTTTTCCCATGGGGGGGGGGGTTGGGTTGGGGCGGGCGAGTGGGGTGGGGGGAGGGGGGAGGGGGTAAAGGGGGCGGCCTGTGGAAAGAACATTGTCCTCATTCCAGAAAGATTGTTTTGACCCTATAATGTCTCTGTCTTTTTTTTTAAGAAAAAAATATATATATCTATACATAAAAACAAAAAAAAGACTTTTTTTAAAGTATGTCGTGTAGTGTCCTGACACCGTTTCGCCTGTACATGCTTGGATCTGAACGGCCAGATTTAAGTTATTGACTATGTTTTAGTGCTTTGAGCTATCAGAGCCTTTGGTGGTCGCATGTGCAGGGGGTGCCAAGCAGACGTGGGCATTTTGTAAACCTATCCAACCAACTACTGTGGTGATCTCTTTTGTACCCGTCAGCACGTTCCTTAACGACATTGACACTGTTTCCTGGTGTAATGGCCATATAATTGGCTCTGTGCTGTAAAATCTCTGATTATGCTCACATCATTGCCTTTTAGATTTAATTTCATTTTATATACATATATATATTATACACAAGACTGTTTCTTCCTTGGAGCCTCTGTATGAACTTCTTAAGCATCTAACCTACTGACAAGTTTGGATTGCAGGCTACTTTTAAATGTTCAATGCAGCCCACGATGCAACGTTGCTTATACAAGAAGGATTGGAAGGAAATTGCTGGACTGCAGAAGTCCCATCCACCCCACCCCCCCCCCCCCCCCCCCCCCCCCCACACATCTGAAGGATTCGCCAAAGAAAGTTTTAATTTAAGATTTATCTCTGCCTTGTAGCAAAGCATCACTGATCTCTCTCTCCCTCCCTCCTCGCCCCCCTCGCCGTCCCCCTTCCCCCCTCTCCACCCCCTCTCGCCCTCTCCCTTTCCCCCCTCCCCCCCGCCCCGCCCTTTCCCCCCCCGCCCCTCGCCCCCCCTCCTCTCCCCTTGCCCCCTCGCCCTCTCCCCCCACGCCCTCCTCCACCCCTCTCCCCTCCACCCCTCTCCCTCTCCCCCCCCTCCCTGCCCTCTCCCCCCCTCGCCCTCTCCCTCCCCCCTCGCCCTCCCTCTGCACCCCTCTCCCCCCCTCGCCCCTCGCCCTCTCCCCCCCCCTCGCCCTCTACCCCCCCTCTCTCCCCTCTCCCCCCCCTCGCCCTCTCCCCCCCCCCTGTCCCCCTCTCCCTTTCCCCCCCTCTCCCTCTCTCACCCCCCTGCCTCAAAACGTAGTGTCTACAGTGTATTCAGCTGTGAGTACCATTGCATACCTTCAGAAAAAGCAGGAATATTTCTTTATGTAGTTTCTTTTACTTGCATAATATCTGTTCATTGCACAGAGAGTTATATATATATATATATATATATATATATATCAGTGGTGGGGGGGGGGGTTGTAGGGGGAGGGGCAGCACAGTAGCGCAACAGTAAAGTTGCTGCCTCACAGCGCCAGAGACCCGGGTTCGACCCTGACTACGGGCGCTGTCTGTACGGAGTTTGTACGTTCTCCCCGTGACCGTGTGGGTTTTCCCCGGGTGCTCCGGTGTCCTCCCACACTCCGAAGACGCACAGGGTTGGAGGTTAATTTGTTTTTGGTAAAAATTGTTAAATTATCCCTAGTGTGTAGGATGACACTGGGTGGTACGGGGAGCGCTGGTCGGCTCGGACACGGTGGGCCTAAGAACCTGTTTTCATGCTGTATCTCTAATCTAAACTAAACAAAATGGGCGGCACAGTGGTGGAGGTGGTAGAGCTGCTAGATCTCAGCACCAGGGACCCGGGTTTGATCCTGACCTCGAGTGCTGTCTGTGTGAAGTTTGCAGGCACTTCCTGTTTCCTCCAGGTGCACCTGTCTCCTCCCACGTTCCCAAAGACGTGTGGGTTGCAGGTTATTTTGCCTGTGTAAATTTGTGTGGGGACTGGATGAAAGTGGGATAACACTATAATAGTGTAAACGGGTGATCATTGGTCGACACGGACATGGTGGGCCGAAGGGCCTGTTTCCATGCTCTAGTGGCAGTAGGCCCCCCCTCGGTCATGACTGACCATGGGTGATGCATCCCGGTTTGCAGTTGATGTGTGATCGGATGCAAGCCTGGGCAATGTCATATGGAGGACAGACAGGCTGTTGCCCATGCAGCACGTCCCCCCCTCCCCCCTCCACGTCACTGATCGATCCAAAGGAACAGCAGGGCCGTTACAGTTTGGCACCAGTGCCGTCGCAGGAGCTGCCAGAGCGAGGTTGTAGACAACGACAAACTGACTTAGGGACTCCGGATTTTCTTGAGGTTAACTCCAGGAGCCCTTTCCATGACTGGATATGGCCACAAGGCAGCAGAGGTTTTAAATCAGAGTTTTCCCTCTACTAGATGGACTGCCTTCCCAGGCTGACGTTTACCATGCTCTATCCCTGAACTAAAACACTAACGTGCCCGATAAGCATATCGCTCCTTGGTAGAATCTGTGGCGGACCATTGTCCTAAACGGGACCGACTATCTAATTTAATGAATACATTTTATTTTTTAAACTTTGGTAATTGTTTTGTAATAAAACTGAGAACTTAAACTTGGAGCGTAGACATTTTTTAAATTCTTAAGTATTTGAAAACCTATTTTTCTATGTTTTAGAAATGCCGGAATGCCGTACCTCCCCAAAAAAGAACACTGTATATAATGATGTGGTTCAATGGTCATTTGTTGCCATGTGTACCGAGCGTGGTACAGTGACATTTGATTTACCATACAGTCATACCAAAAATGCAACAAGATATCAAACTACGCAACACCATTTTCATTTTATTTATTTCTTTGTTTTTTTATGTTTTAAACAAAAAAATGTGATCCTTATAACCTAAATTAAAAAGTAGAAAGTGAAAAGATAGATTGAAGAAGAACAGAAGAAAATCCCCTAACTACCAAAGCAGTGTAGCACAAAGATAGAGACATTAAGAAAAGAAAAAGAATGGTGGAGATATACCTTGCCCCTCATCCCTCCTGCCTGCCTCACCCAACCCAGCAAAGGATTTAAATTTAAATTTGTGTTGCACCATAATATTAGTGTAAGAATTCGGTAAAGGAGAAATTGATCTGGTTTTTCCGCCAAGACATGCCTAATATTTTCCAAATGTAGTGTCTCGGACATGTCTGTGATCCACCCTACTTAACAATGTAAACATAAGCGGCCTCCATAACGCCGTGTGAGAATCCCCCTGGGCACACAGCATTAGCGGACACCGTGGCAGCCATCAGTCCCATGTCCGGGCCACACACACGCTCCCTCGCCGTGATGGGACCAGAGTTTAGTTTAGAGACACAGCACGGAAACAGGCCCTTCGGCCCACCGGGTCCGCGCCGACCAGCGATCCCCGCAAATTAACACTTATCCTACACCCACTAGGGACCATTTTTACATTTACCAAGCCAATTATAATACAAACCTGTACCTGTACGCCTTTGGAGTGTGGGAGGAAACCGAAGATCTTGGAGAAAATCCACGCAGGTCATGGGGAGAATACAGGCAGGATCGAACTCGGGTCTCCGGCGCTGCATTCGCTGTAAGGCAGCAACTCTACCGCTGCGCCACCGTGATCGCTCAGGTTGCACCGGCCGCCATCACTCCCTCTACAGTCCCTGTGCACCTGAAAGGTGAGAAAGCCGTCCTCACTCGCACCAGACTACAGGATGTTCTCACGACACAATGTCCCCGCAAACATCGCTGCACTCACGGGACTCCCTCCGAGTCCCCACCAGCGGAGTCAGCACGTCCAGCACGTGTTTTCGGCCACCTCGCATTCCCCGCTGTGATGGAAAGCGAATAACTTTTACCTTCGTCCTCCTTTTCTCCCGCGGTCGGGGCGGTCGAAACATCCGCAGTCGGGGCAAACGAAGCTCCCACAATCGCAGCCCCCTCGACGCGACGATCGAGGCAGTCGAAGTTCCTGCGTTTGGAGCTCCCAAAGTCGACTCCTAACAAAGGGACCGCCATGTTAAGGCCGCAGCGCGGAACGTAGATACGATATGGAAATAGTCGCAGGGAAGAGATTTAAAAAAAATTCCCCCAACACCCCCCACATAATGCAGATACACTAAAGATAAACTAAAACATACAAAGAAAACAGACTTAAAACAAACAAAAAAGAAGGACTAGACGGGCTCGTATTTTCAGATAGTGTCAACTCATATTCAAAGTGATTTTGTTTGTCCCAGTACCTCAGTTCTTTGGGGAAAATAAACATTTGTCTAATTTAGGTTCTGAAAGGAATATACTAAATATTAACAGTTAATGTTGGTAACAATTAAATTAGTTAGTGTAGTTTTGGTAAATCCAATGTCCTGTTTACAGGCTTCTTTCACCTATCTTTGTATTCTTCAATGAAATTGTCCCTGCTTTAAAGAAAACAGTTTTAGGTTGATCTTCAAGTCAGAGCTCGAAGGTTATTCTCATGTTACTTTTCCCCCATGTTCCTTTCGCTCTTTAGCTGTGGCTTTACGATTGTTTCATGTTCATTTGACATAGCATTGTACCAGCAAGTTGCAAACGCTATCTCAGCAAATGACCTGGGTGTGAACAAGGCATCTTAGATCTCACAAGGTCTATTTCTCAAAGGTGTTCGCAATTTCTCAAAAGTGTTACAGGAGAGTTTTCTCTAGCAATATGTAGACAATAGACAATAGGTGCAGGAGTAGGCCATTCAGCCCTTCGAGCCAGCACCGCAATTCAATATGATAATGGTTGATCATCCACAATCAGTACCCCGTTTCTGCCTTCTCCCCATATCCCCCGACTCCGCTATCTTTAAGAGCCCTATCCAGCTCTCTCTTGAAAGCATCCAGAGAACCGGCCTCCACCGAACTCTGAGGCAGAAAATTCCACAGAATCACAACTCTCTGTGTGAAAACGTGTTTCCTCATCTCCGTTCTAAATGATTTACCCCTCATTCTTAAACTGTGTGGCCCCTGGTTCTGGACTCCCCCAACATCGGGAACATTTTTCCTGCCTCTAGCGTGTCCAAACCCTTAATAATCTTATATGTTTCAATGAGATATCCTAAATTCCAGAGTATACAAACCCAGCCGCGCCATTCTTTCAGCATATGACAGTCCCGCCATCCCGGGAATTAACCTTGTGAACCTACGTTGTACTCTCTCAATAGCAAGAATGTCCTTCCTCAAATTAGGGGACCAAAACTGCACACAATACTCCAGGTGTGGTCTCACTAGGGCCCTGTACAACTGCAGAAGGACCTCTTTACTCCTATACTCAATTCCTCTTGTTATGATGGCCAACATCCATTCACGTTCTTCACTGCCTGCTGCAACTGCATGCTTACTTTCACAGAGGCCCCCCATACGTGAGAGGGAAACACTTGATCTAGTCTTGGGATAATGGCAGGAGCAAGTGAATGAAGTGTTGGTGGAGGTGCCTTTTGGGACCAGTGACCACTGTTTGATTAATTAGGTTGAAGATAGTTATGGACAGGGACAGAGAGGGCCCACGTGTTAAAATGCTACATTGGGGTAAGGCAAACTTTGATGGTACGAGCGAAGGTCTCGCTCAAGTTGATTGGGGCAGGTTGTTTCAGGAGAAAGGAACATCAGCCAAATAGGATGTTATTAAAAGAGTGCTGACAAAAGCTCAGGATATGTACGTCCCTATTAGAGTGACGGGCAAGGCAGGCAAACAAAAGGAAGCATGGCTGACGAGAGATATTGAGGCATCGGTCAAAAATAAGAATGACAGAATGGGACAGGTATAGGCATCAAGTGTATCCCTGGGAGAGTTTTGGGAACGAAGTTGAAAAGGAAATCAGAAATGGAAAAAGGCCAGGAGATAGCACTGGTGGACAGCATTAAAGACAATCACAAAATATCTTATAAATACACTAGACCAAGTCGGACCCGTTGGGGCCCCGTTCCCCCAACGCAATATTCCACCACTCACCCATAGCCCCCAACTGCGCAGGCGCGGCTCATTTCCACTCATCACCCTCCTTCTCTCCTCCACTCCCTCATTTCTCCCTTCCCCTACCCTCAGTCACTCCCTCCATAACCCCTCTCCCCTCCCTACCCCTCTCTATCTGTTTAAATAACATTAAACAATAATCCTCCTTGTCGCCTCCTCCACTGCTGCCTTTTTTTTAATGTAAATGAGATCCCATTGTGATATAATTGTCGGGTGGAAAACTGCTGATGGGCAGTTTATGTAAATGAAATCCCGTTGTGATGTCATAGCTGCAACTGCAACTTCAACTGATTATTCTCAAAGTGGGGTTCTGTGAAGTTGAAAATGTGATTAACCTGTAAAATATAACATCAATCTGAACGAAACTTTGATACACCTCACCACAGGACAATAGGGAGTAAGGTGGTCCAAATATTGTAGCACTTTCGTGAACCGTTTTAGGATCGCACTCACACGCAGACATCCAAACAAACAAGATGAGAGTTTTAGTGTGTGTGTGTGTATATATATATTAGACTAGACCCGTTGGGTTCCTGCCACAGGGGAGGCTTGGTCCCCCAAATCAATACTCCACCACGCACCCATAGTCCCCAACTGCGCAGGTGCGGCTCATTTCCCCTCATCTCCCAGCACTCGCTCCCCCTCATCTTCACCCCTCTCCTCCTCCCCTCCCCCACTCCCTCCCTCACCTCCCACTCTTTCCCCTCTCCTCCCTTCCCCACTCCCTCCCTCACCTCCCACTCCTCCCTCCGTAATCCCTCTCCCCTGCCTACCCCCATCCTCTCCCTGCTCAGTTTAAAAAAAAAATTAAATGAGATCCCATTGTGATGTCATTGTGCTGCGGATCATTGCTGATGGGCAGTTTATGTAAATGAGATCCCATTGTGACATCATAGCTGTAACTGCCAGTTCAAGTGATTTTTCTCAAACTGGATTTTGTAAAGTTTTAAATGTGAATAACTTATAAAATATACCCTCAATCTGAACGAAATGATACAAATCACCACATGACAACGGTGAGTAAGGTGGTGCAAAAATTGTGCTACCGTGTACCGTTTGGCGTAATTTGAGGACATCACTGAACAGACATCACAGGCACACGCAGACAGATGTAGAAACATACAAGATGAGAGTTTTAGTAATATATATACTGGACCAAGTGGGACCCGTTGGGCCCCAACCCAATCACCCCCATCACCCATTCCCCCAACGTAACCCGTTTGCCCAACACAATATTCCACCACTCATCCATAGCCCCCAACTGCGCAGGCGTGGCTCATTTCCCATCGTCCCCAATACTCCGCCTCTTCACCCTCACTCTTTCTCACCTCCTCGACTCCCTCCTTCACGCTCCCTCTCCTTTCCCCTACCCTCAGTCACCCTTACCCTCAGTCACTCCCTCCCACCCTTCATAACCCCGCTCCCCTCCCTACCCCCTCTCACCCGTTCCCAATGCAACCCGTTCCCCAAACACAATCAATCCTTCCCATGTTCGGAGGGCAGGGGATTGACATGCAGTCAGCGCTTCCCGCAGCCAATGAATGGGCTCGACTTTTGGGTTGACGTCGGCACTCTCGAGCCAATCAATCCCCACGTGGGGTGGGGGGGGGGCAAGAATCTCACTCCTTACTCCCCTTGAAGTTGCTGATCCCATTGTCTCTCTGACATCTCTCCCTCCTTTTCCCTACCCTCAGTCACGTCACGTCCTCCATCATCTCTCCCCTTTCGCACTCCCCCACTAAAGACAACGTTTAAATAATATTTCTTCTCCTCCCATCCCCCACTCCGTCAACTCTCACAGCTTGTGTATTGGCAGCAGAGATCACATTGTGATGTCTTTAATCAGTTTTCGGAATCTTCACGGCAGCGTGTGTGAATGAGATCCCATTGTGATTGGACGATTGTGAGATGCCATTGTGATATCACTGGAAGCTGCTGGAAAAGTTCCCCACTCACAGGCAGTTATTATTTTCAAAGTTGGCTTTTACTAAAAATTTAAATATCAATAACTTGTGAAATATAACATCAAATGTGAAGAAAATTGATTATAACGTCCATGCAAAAATGTTTGCGCTATAGTGTACCATTTTGGCATAGTTCCTTGATCCCACAGAAAAACAAGACTTTTAATAGTATATAGATACTAGACCAACTGGGACCCGTTGGGTCCCTGTCACACGGGAGGCCTGGTCCCCCAACACAATATTCCACCACTCACCCATAGCCCCCACGGGAGGCCTGGCTCCCCCCAATGCAACCCGTTCCCCAAGGCAATATTTCACCACTCACCCGTTACCGCAACAGGATGCCTGGTCCCCCAAGGAAATATTCCACCACTCACCCGTTTCCCCAACGCAACCCGTTCCCCCAATGTAATATTCCACCACTAAGCAGGGGCTGCTCATTTCACCTTATTCAAAATTCAGTGCACTGTGACTTTAAAATATTGGAAAAAATGCATTCTATCGGAATATACTTGATACTTGCTAAAATAAAAACTTGCTGGAAGAACTGAGTGTTCCTCGATTGCAACTTTGTTGCAAGCTGGGACAGCAAGGACTTTAGCTGCTAAATTTGTCTTAAACTTGAATTTCTAAAGGTAAAATGATGAATGACTTGTGAAATATAACGTCAATCTGAACGAAGCTTGATGCTGACCACCACAGGACAAGGGTGAGTAAGGTGGTGCTAACAAATTTAGCGCTGGTATATTGTTTTCGCGTAGTTTCAGGAGCTCAATCACACGCACGCACACGTCCAAACAAGATGAGACTTTTAGTATATATATATATAGATGGATGGATGGATGGGTGGATAGATGGATGGATGGATAGATAGATAAATAGGTTGGGGGGGGAAAGAGTAACTAGAGAGTGGAAACCCTCAGGAATCAAAGCAGTCAACTCTGTGTGGAGTCGCAGGATATGGGCAAGGTCCTCAATGGGTGCTTCTCTAATGAGCCTGTCCCACTTATGTGATTTTTTACTGCTGGCGACTGTCAAGTTGCCGGCAGTGGCCTGAAAAAGCAGGAACTGGAACAGCGGCTGTCAGAGTGGAATATGCACACACACAAACACATCGCAAAGGTGGGGGCCAGGGCAAGTGGGGGAAGAGTCTGAAATTCACACGGTGCAAAGCCAAGGTGATACAGACACGTACCGCGATGAACAGGAAGGTTGGCACTGTAATTAAGACGGCTAGCACAGTGTACGGGAAGTCCTTTGAAAGAGGGAGAGGGAGGAGTGGAGACAGCTTTTAAGGAGCCAGACAACTTTTAATAAGCCAGAGATACATGGCTGTGAAGTTCGGCGGACATTTAACATTACCGGTCGGTTATCCTTGATTCTGAAAACTGTTGCTTGCATTTTTTCCCCCAAGGAGCTAATGAAATTGCCCGATCAGCAAAGGCGATTAACTAAAACTATCTATGACTACCTCGACTACCTACAACTACATGGCGATCCCACTACAACTGCACCTTCAACTACAGGATTATCGATTATCTCCATGGCGACCAATTTTTGGTTACAGAAAAATGTTCAACATCCCAGAATGCGGGAACTCCTCGCGACCATGAAGGAGACTCACCAGAGACCACCAGCGAACATGTGGCGAATGCTGAGTCTCCTGCACTCGCCTAAAAAGTCGTCTAGGTGGGACAGGCCCATTAGGCTGAGGTGCGAAAAGGGCTCTAGATTTTGACTTTTGTGACCCATGTCTGGTTTCTATTTGAAATTTGGCACAGATTTAGATAAAACATCAATGATAAGGAATTCATAACTCACCAGTGCAAAAAGTTGCACACTAATTAAGCTAATTAGAAAAAATAACCGTCCTCATGTGCTCAATAATATATAGCTGAATATGGGAACATTGAATACAGGACTGCCGCAGAGGTCCCGAGTTTCACCGGCTCCTGAACCCGCCTAATTAATGGGTGAGGGCAGATCTTGTGTGTTCCCCAGTTTACTGAACCCCACTCTCAGTCAGTGTGCAGAGTGGGGGTAACAGCCATAGTGGGACTGGGGCAGTGCCAGCCTGGGGGAAGGCTAAAGCATCTTCCACTGAGAGTAAAATGCCTAATCCTAACTCGCCCCCCTTCCAGAGCTGCCCACGGCTGGAGCTGAAGCCGCTTTGGGTCCAGCTGCGGGCTCCGCCCGTGTGGCCACTCAGCGCGTCCGGCATGCCCTTCTGGATCATCAGCAGCAGCCCACCCGACACCACGATTACACCGAATGTCAACATGGTGGGGAGCAGCGCTGCCCTGCACGCTGCCCGGGCCACCTTCAGCACCCTTATAGCACCAGCACCAACAACCAGCCGGCCGACAGCCTGACCGACCCCTCACTGCACCCACTGGCCGGCCGACACCCCAACTGACTGACTGACCCCCTCTCTTCCCCTCTGCTGCTCAGCTCGGCCCAGAGCCGCCTTCAGCGCCGGC
This sequence comes from Leucoraja erinaceus, assembly GCF_028641065.1. Lineage (NCBI taxonomy): Eukaryota > Metazoa > Chordata > Chondrichthyes > Rajiformes > Rajidae > Leucoraja > Leucoraja erinaceus. The sequence goes on along the minus strand of NW_026576091.1, from coordinate 39,624 downwards.
TCCATCACGGAAGTCCTCAGAAAGAAAATACGCCTGCGGGCTGGATTTGTTTGGTTTACGGGCAGGATCTGGCCCGTAGGTTGCTGACCTCTGCCCTAACCCTAACCCTAACCCTCTTCCACTGAGAGGAAAATGCCTAACCCTGAACCAAACTCGAATCCTAACCCTAACCCTAGCTCTACATTTTTATTTATCATATTTATTTCACAGTTCATAACATCATAACTTCACAAAGATTAATCAGTTGCACAACAAAATTATCAGCAAGTGGTTACATTACCTTTATTCCTTCGATACCTTGCTATTGTTGTGATGTTATTAGGAGGCAGCCATGATCCCAGTGTGCTTGCTGCCTAGCTAGCATGAAACAAAGAGCTTGATTGGTCAATTGGCCTCCGACTCAATGTCAAACGAGCTGTGATTGGACAATTACTACTCGGAAACTGGGAGGTTTTTCTCATATTTTAAAAATATGTGCAGGTTTTGTTCTTGACGAGTTTCAGGTATGATTTCTATAATATGTTTACACAATATGTTATAAATACAGGTAGATACGTGATTTGGGCTTCTCCATGGATTGTCACCTTGTCGTGGTGGAGAAGCTTGTGTGGTCCTGAGATCCTGAGAGCGATGCCGTCTGGAGCTATGCTCCTGGTAGGGCCACCCATGGCGGTAAGGTCGAGGGGGAGATCTCTGACAAAGAGCCAATCCAACCAAGACCTCAGCGGTGGAACAGGTGGAGGACGATGGCTGACCTTAGTGGAGCGTCACAACGGCTGGGAAGGCGGATGAAGGCTGCAGCAGTAAAGGGTCTCCGGTCGTCTTGGACTCCATGCCACTGGATCCTGACCCAGATCTGTCAAGGACCGTGGGGTGGCTGTCTGTGTGCACCAGTCTCCCCACGTTAAACAAAGTCACGCACAGGCGTCTTCCAACCCTGGAGACACCCATGGTCAGCTATGACCGAAGGGAGCCCAAGAAAAAGACGTGATTTGGGTCACAAAATGAAATGAAAAAGCACCTCGGCCCACGGTCTCTCTGTATATACCGAGCAGAGAGACAGGAGGACAGATAAACTTGGGGCAGTCAATGGAAGTGGCTTGAGAGCAGTCAGTGCTACCGTCGAAGAGGTGCTGAAGTGTATGAGGGAGGACACATCTCCAGGGCCTGATCAGATATATCCGAGGACATTGTGGGAAACCAGAGAGGAAATTGCAGGAGCCCTGGTTGAAATTTACGAGTCGTCTTTAAATGCAGGAGAGGTGCCGGTAGACTGGTGGGTGGCAAATGTTGTGCCTCTTTTCAAGAAGGGCTGCAGGGAAAATGCTGGGATTTGTAGGCATCTGTAGTCAGAAAGTTACTGAAGAGTATTCTGAGGGATAGGTTATACAGGCATTTGGATGGGCATGGGCTGATTAGGGACAGTCAGCATGGTTTTGTACGTGGGAGGTCGTGTCTCACAAATCTGATTGAGTGTTTAGTAAACGTGACAAAAAAGGTCGATGAGGGCAGAGCTGTAGATGTTGTGTACATGGACTTCAGTAAGGCGTTCGACAAGGTTCCGCATGTTAGGCTGCTCTGGGAAGTTAGATCACATGGGATCCAAGGAGAGATAACTGAATGTTGGCTCCATGGAAGGAAGCAGAGGGTGATGGTGGAAGGTTGCTTCTCGGACTGGAGGCCAGTGACTAGTGGTGTGCCTCAGGGTTCGGTGCTGGACCCCTTACAGTTTGTAGGAAAGAACTGCAGATGCTGGTTTAAATCGAAGGGAGACACAAAATGCTGGAGTAACTCAGTGGGACAGGCAGCATCTCTGGAGAGAAGGAATTGGCGACGTTTCGGGTCGAGGCCCTTCTTCCGACTGATGTCAGGGCATGGGGCGGGACAGAGATAGAATGTAGTCGGAGACAGTAAGACTGGTGGGAGAACTGGGAAGGGGGAGGGGATGGAGAGAGAGGGAAAACAAGGGCTACCTGAAGTTAGAGAAGTCAATGTTCATAAACTTTTGAGTGTAAGCTCCCCAAATGAAATGTGCGGTTATCCACTTTGGCAGCAAAATCAAGGGGGCAGATTATTATCCCAATGGGGTAAGGTTAGGTAACGGGGTGGTGCAGCGAGACCTGGGCATCCTTGTACACCGGTCACTGAAAGTTGGCATGCAGGTACAGCAGGCAGTGAAGAAAGCTAATGGAATGTTGGCCTTCATAACAAGAGGATTTCAGTATAGAAGTAAAGAGGTTCTTCTGCAGGTGTATAGGGCTCTGGTGAGACCACATCTGGAGTATTGTGTATAGTTTTGGTCTCCTAATTTGAGGAAGGACATCCTTGTGATTGAGGCAGTGCAGCGTAGGTTCACGAGATTGATCCCTGGGATGGCGGGACTGTCGTATGAGGAAAGATTGAAAAGACTAGGCTTGTATTCACTGGAGTTTAGAAGGATGACGGGGTATCTTATAGAAACATATAAAATTATAAAAGGACTGGACAAGCTAGATGCAGGAAAAATGTTCCCAATGTTGGGCGAGTCCAGAACCAGGGGCCACACAGTCTAAGAATAAAGAGGAGGCCATTTATTAACAGAGAGTTGTGAATTTGTGGAATTCCCTGCCACAGAGGGTAGTGGAGGCCAAGTCACTGGATAGATTTATGAGAGAGTTAGATAGAGCTCTAGGGGCTAGTGGAGTCAAGGGATATGGGGAGAAGGCAGGCACGGGATATTGATAGGGGACGATTAGCCATGATCACAGTGAATGACGGTGCTGGCTCGAAGGGCCGAACGGCCTCCTCCTGCACCTATATTTTATGTTATGTTTATGAGGTGCTGTTAGCACTTCAGTTCTCCCTCCCATTCCCAATCTGACCTTTCTGTCCTGGGCCTCCTCCATAGTTAGAGTGAGGCCCAGTGCAAATTGGAGGAACGACACCTCATATTTCGCATGGGCAGCTTACACCCCAGCGGTATGAACATTGATGTCTCTAACTTCTAATAGCCCTTGCTTTCCCTCTCGCTCCATCCCCCATATGACTCTATAATGTGAATGCTTCCGTTGGTTCAAACATCATAGGAGTAGATTGACACAAAAAGCTGGAGTAACTCAGCGGGACAGGCAGCATCTCTGGAGAGAAGCAATGGGTGACGTTTCGGGCCAAGAATTAGACCATTCGGCCAATCAAGTCTACTCCGCCATTCCACACACACGTCGGTAGTCACTGTTGGCTCAAGAGTAACTCGGGAGAGGAACTTGGTACGTCGCAGAAATGAGAAGTAAACGGCAAATGTAGACATACACGTGGGGAACTCGTGAACATAAACTTGGAATCTCGTAGACAACCACGGGTGTGATTTTTTTCTTTCGCTCGGGATCACTCGTGGGTGGAATCGCACGGTGAGACAGGGCCCTTCCCGAAGAAGTAAGGATATTGTGTACCCATGAGAAAAAGCCACCTACACAGTGCATTAACGGTGGTAATACTCAGCTCTCAAGGATCTATGGAAGACTGTTGGACTTGGTTCTGGTACTTTACAGCTGAGGGTCGTGGGAAAGTAAAATAAATAATATGTTTCACGTTGTGAGATAGTCTCAACTCACAACTCAACATACGTCAGTCAGTTGGACAAGTCATGGCCAAGGCAATTGTCTTCAGACGTCACCCACATATTTTTATATGAAGTAAGATCTATAATTGTCTTGCAGGGTGATGTCCAAGTTCAGGCAACATGTTTTATGGTTGAGTTATTCACAGTCACATTTCAAGTTTCACTAAAGCAGTCCACCACTTGACTCATTGAATCTGGTCCGCTGAGTTTAGTTTAGAAATGCAGCGTGGAAACAGGCCCGTCTGCCCATCGAGTCCACGTCGACCAGTGGACCCCCAAGCCCACTCACACGATCCTACACACACCACACGCCAGGGACAATTTACAATTTTTACCAAAGCCAAGCAGCCCACAAATCTGTACGTCTTTGGAGTGTGGGAGGTAACCGGAGCGCCTGGAGAAAACCCACGCAGGTCACGGGGAGAAGGTACAAACTCCGTACAGTCAGGTTTGAACCCGGGTCTCTGGCGCTGTGAGGCAGCAACACTACAGCTGCACCATACAACAGTTTTATCAATTCCCTCTCCAACCCACCACCTCCCCCCTAACCATTCAAGCTCCATGCTATCTATATATTACTGTTACGTTGGGGGAACCAGGCCTCCGGCTATCTATCTATCTATCTATCTATCTATCTATCTATCTATCTATCTATCTATCTATCTATCTATCTATCTATCTATCTATCTATCTATCTATCTATCTATCTATCTATCTATCTACACCCCCCTCCCCACCACCCCCCCTCCCCCCCCCCCCCCCCCCTTCCCCACACCCCCCCTTCCCCACACCCCCCCTTCCCCACACCCCCCTTCCCCACACCCCCCCCCTTCCCCACACCCCCCCCTTCCCCACACCCCCCCCCTTCCCCACACCCCCCCTTCCCCACACCCCCCCTTCCCCACACCCCCCCCCTTCCCCACACCCCTCCTTATATTTTTCTATCCTCTTTTTCTCTTTTTCCCTTTCCCTTCTTTCCCCCTTTCACTTGCAAGTTGGACAGAAGGGCCTGTTTCCACGCTATATCACTATCTTGAAGAACTAATTCTTGAAGACCAAGCGAAGGCTCGGCGATCGTTTCGCCCAACACCTCCGCTCAGTCCGTCTTGACCAAGCTGATCTCCCCGGTGGCTCAACACTTCAACTCCCCCTCCCATTCCCAATCTGACCTTTCTGTCCTGGGCCTCCTCCATGGCCAGAGTGAGGCCCAGCGCAAATTGGAGGAGCAGCACCTCATATTCCACTTGGGCAGTTTGCACCCCAGCGGCATGAACATTGACCTCCAATTTCAGGTAGTCCCTACTTTCTCCTCCCCTTCTCAGCTCTCACTCAGCCCACTGGCTCCACTTCCTTTCTTCTTCTCTCCCCCCCCACCCTCACCCTCACATCAGTCTGAAGAAGGGTTTCAGCCTGAAACGTTGCCTATTTCCTTCGCTCCATAGATGCTGCCCCACCCGCTGAGTTTCTCCAGCAGTTTTGTCTACCTGCTGTTGGATAATGTTGCCACAGGCTCATGGTTGTGGAAAGTGGTGACCATGTAACGTTACTGGGTTCATACGCAGACTAACGACCATCATGTATAGGAAGGAACTGCAGATGCTGGTTTAAACCGAAGATAGACACAAAATGCTGGAGTAACTCATCGGGACAGGCAGCATCTCTGAAGTTTTAGACGAGAATTAAATGTGGCATCTCCAAGTTTGCGGATGACACAAAGCTGGGTGTCTTGGACAGGTTGGGTGAGTGGGCAGATGCATGGCAGATACAGTATAATGTGGATAAATGTGAGGTTATCCACCTTAGTGGCAAGAATAGGAAGGCAGATTATTATCTGAATGGTGCCAGATTGGGAAAAGGGGAGGTGCAACGAGACCTGGGTGTGCTTGTACATCAGTTACTGAAAGTAAGCATGTAGGTACAGCAGGCAGTGAAGAAAGCTAATGGCATGTTGGCTTAATCGAGCAAATCCTGCTTTTGGGACCGAGCTGCCATTCCACGAATTTCTCCGCACAGTGATCCCTTGGAATTTTCCTGCCCGTACAGGCCGTGAAAATTCTGCCGCTTAATCATCCTGAACAGATCTCTGGATCTCTGGATACGGAAGCAATGGCAAGCAAGGTGCAGCAGGCAGTGAAGAAAGCTAATGGCATGTGGACCATCATAAATCTATCTATCTCTCTCTCTCTCTCTCTCTCTCTCTCTCTCTCTCTCTCTTCTCTCTCTCTCTCTCTCTCCCTCTCTCCCTCTCTCTCTCTCCCTCCCTCCCTCCCTCTCTCTCTCTCTCTCTCTCTCTCTCTCTCTCTCTCTCTCTCCTGAACTCTCCATCTCTCCCTCTCTCCCTCTCTCCTCTCTCTCTCCATCTCTCCATCTCTCTCCATCTCTCCATCTCTCATCTCTCCCTCTCTCTCTCCTCCCCCCTCTCTCTCTCCCTCTCCCCTCTCCCTCTCTCCCTCTCCCTCTCTCCTCTCTCTCTCCTCTCTCTCCCTCTCTCCCTCTCTCTCCCCTCTCCCTCTCTCCCTCTCTCCTCTCTCTCCTCTCTCTCTCTCTCTCTTCTCTCTTTCTCTCTCTCCACAAGACCAATTCTCTCTCTCTTTCTCTCTTTCTCTCTTTCTCTCTCTCTCTTTCTCTCTTTCTTTCCCTCTCTCTCTCTCTCACCCTCTCCCTCTATCTCTCTATCTCTCTCACCCTCTCTCTCTCTCTCTATCTATCTATCTATCTATCTATCTATCTATCTATCTATCTATCTATCTATCTCTCTCTCTATCTATCTATCTACCTCTCTCTATCTCTCTCTCTCTCTCTCTCCATCTATCTCCCTATGTTTCTCTCTCTATCTCTATCTCTCTATCTATCTTATATTCTATACCATTATTAAAACTCTCATCTTGTCCTCTTTTGGTTTGCGTTGTTTTTAAATTTGCGCAGAAACAGTACCCTATATCGCTAGGAATGTTTTGCCACCTTACTCACCGCTCTCCTCTGCTCCAAGCGCACCATGTTTCGTTCCGATTGGTGGAATATTACAAAAGTTATGAAGGTTTAAAAATCGTGAGATCAGCAGATTGGTCTTCTCGCCTGTCAGTCACCATGAAGGTAACGCCTCTTCCGGCACCTGCTGTCAATCACCGGGGCGAGGAGAATAAAGCCCATGAGGCCGAGCGTGAGTCCAGATGTCGGGCTTAAGTCCCTTCCCTCCCGCACCACCCCTTCCCCGGGCATTTTCCCTTGCAACCGCAAGAGATGCTACACTTGTCGCTTTACCTCCCCCCTCAACTCCATTCAAGGACCCAAGCAGTCGTTCCAGGTGTGGCAGAGGTTCACCTGCACCTTCTCCAACCTCATCTATTGCATCCGCTGCTCTAGGTGTCAGCTGCTCTACATCGGTGAGACCAAGTGCAGGCTTGGCGATCGCTTCGCCCAACACCTCCGCTCAGTCCGCATTAACCAACCTGATCTCCCGGTGGCTCAGCACTTCAACTCCCCCTCCCATTCCCAATCCGACCTTTCTGTCCTCGGCCTCCTCCATGACCAGAGTGAGTCCCACCGCAAATTGGAGGAACAGCACCTCATATTCCGCTTGTGCAGTCTGCACTCTAGCGGCATAAACATTGAATTCTCCAATTTCCGGAAGCCCTTGCTGTCTCCTCCCCTTCTCAGCTCTCCCTCAGCCCTCGGGCTCATCCTCTTCCTTTCTCCTTTCTTCTCCCCGTCTCCCCCCCCACCCTACATCAGTCTGAAGAAGGGTTTCGGCCCCGAAACGTTGCCTATTTTCTTCGCTCCATAGATGCTGCTGCACCCGCTGAGTTTCTCCAGCACTTTTGTCTACCTTAAGTCAGTCAGCCCGGAAGCCGTGAGTGAGAGTCAAATCCAGCAGCTGTGAGTGAGTGAACTGTGAGTCCAGAAGCTGCCTGGTGCGCGGAGACTGCCCAGAGCACAGAGCCGGCCCGATTGCTGCAAATTCGAGATCCTGGGGAAGTGAGGAGTGAGAGTGGGGGGCTTGAGGGAGCGTGACAAGGCGCTGACACCCCCCCACCTCCCCCCAGTGGCAGGCCATGGCAGCAGTAGGGCATGCCAGCGCTCCCCCCACCGGCACCTGCCTGAAGCCCTCTCCCTCCCCCGGCTACAGAACGCTCCCTCTGGCCCCCCACCTGAAGCCTCCCCGTCCCCAGCTGCAGGACTAGCCCAATAATCCATTCGGCCCACAATGTCCATACTAGCCCTCTGGAAACCAGTCCATTTGGCCCACAACACCCATACTAGCCCTCCAGAAATCCCCCTCCCCACTGACCACCACCAGATGCCGACCCCTCCCCTGGCTGCAGAACGCAACAAGAGACGCAGCAAGAAAGAATGGACTGAATAAATCTCCTCTTTAACGTTTAACATTTAAAGAGTTATTCACATTTTAAGATTTACTAAATCCCTTTTCCACTTGCCGTGCCCCTCAGCTGCGCCTGTGTAGTAATACCTGCGTGTTCTACGTCACAATGGGAACCCTATGGGAGGGAATGGCTGCTCCGCCGGGGAGCCGCTAAGCGTGGATGGGGTGGGGTTGTTTGAGTGGGAGGGGGAGGTGGAGTGAGTGTGTGGGGGGGAAGGGCAAGGGGCGGAGTGGAGGGGAGGATGTGGGGAAGAGGGGGGATCAGGGGTCACATTGGGAACCCGTCAGTCTGCGCAGTTGGGGGCTATAGGTGAGTGGTGGAATATTACGTTGGGGGACCAGGCCTCCCGTGTGACAATGGGACCCAACGGGTCCCACTTAGTCTCGTAAGAAATATAGTGCGGTAATAATATAGTCTATTGCAGTGCAGAGCTCAGAGCTTATTCGATGATGTGTTTAATAGCTTGATGGCTATAGTAACATATAAAATTCTTAAAGGATTGGACAGGGTAGATGCAAGAAAAAATGTACCGCGTGTTGCGGGAGTCCAGAACCAGGGGTCACAGTTTAAGAATAAGGGGTCGGTCATTCAGGACTGAGACGAGGAAAAGCCTCTTCACCCAGAGAGTTGTGAATCTGTGGAATTCTCTGCCGCAGAGGGCAGTGGAGGCCAATTCTCTGGGTGTTTTCAATAGAGAATTAGATTTAGCTCTTAGGGCTAATGGAATCATGAGCTAGGGAAAAATGCAGGAGCGGGGTACTGATTTTAGAAGATCAGCCATGATCATATTGAATGGCGGTGCTGGCTCGAGCTGCCTGTCCCGCTGAGTTACTCCAGCTTTTTGTGTCCATTCTGTCTGATGTCAGAGGATGTTTCCTGTATTATTTACATAGAAAACATGAATGCAAAGGCAGATATATTTCATAAGGTCATAAAGAATATATAGTATTAGGCCATTCGGCCCATCAAGTCCACTCCGCCATTCAATCATGGCTGATCTATCTCTCTCTCACAACCTCATTCTCCTGCCTTCTCCCCAAAACCTCTGACACCCGTACTAATCACAAAAGGTTCAATACTGGTTTAGTTTAGCGTGGAAACAGGCCCTTCGGCCCGCCAAGTCTGCACCGACCAGCGAACTCCACACACATGCACCACCCTACACCCACTAGGGACAATCTTACACTTACACCAAGCCAATTAACCTACGAACCCGCACGTCTATGGAGTGTGGGAGGAAACCGGAGCACCCTATTTGTTACTGGGACACGCTAGAGGCAGGAAACATGTTCCCGATGTTGGGGGAGTCCAGAACCAGGGGCCACACAGTTTAAGAATAAGGGGTAAGCCATATAGAACAGAGACGAAGAAACACTTTTTCTCACAGAGAGTGGTGAGTCTGTGGAATTCTTTGCCTCAGAGGGCGGTGGAGGCCGATTCTCTGGATGTTTTCAAGAGAGAGCTAGATAGGGCTCTTAATGATAGCGGAGTCAGGGGATATGGGGAGAAGGCAGGAACGGGGTACTGATTGGGGATGATCAGCCATGATCACATTGAATGGCGGTGCTGGCTCGAAGGGCCAAATGGCCTACTCCTGCACCCATTGTCTATTGTCTGTTGTCTGTTGTCACCCGGAGAAAACCCACGCAGGTCACGGGGAAGAACGTACAGACAGCACCCGTAGCGAGGGTTCGAACTCGTGTCTCTGGCGCTGTGAGGCAGCAACTCTACCGCTGCGCCACGGGAAATATTCATGGAAGTGTGGGAGAAGTGTTCAAGCACACATATCCTTGGCAAATCCCCTATCGCCTGGTTTATGACATGTGTTTTGCGATTTGTTATTCCATATTCGTGGCCACAGACCAGACCCAGAACCAAAATATTGAGCACGAGTCTAATTTATTGCAAACTAAACTTTTGAAAGTACATTAATTTAAAATTCCTCAGACATCTGGTGCCACGGTAAATTATTACTCTGAAGAGGTTTCAGACACCGCATACCTTGAATAAAATTAGTAACAGTGTTCAAACTGTTATGGTTTTAGAAAGAACTGCAGCCGCTGGAACAATCGAAGGTAGACAAAACTGCTGGAGGAACTCAGCAGGTGAGGCAGCGTCTATGGAGCGAAGGAATAGGGATGTGACCCTTCTTTCCCACAGCCCACTGTCTCCGCCTCTTCCTTTCTTCTCCCCACACCCCCACACCCCCGTCAGTCTGAAGAAGGGTCTCAACCCGAAACGTCACCTATTTTCTTCGCTCCATAGATGCTGCCTCACCCGCTGAGCTCCTCCAGCATTTTTTGTCTACCTTTTATGAATTTTATGAAGCTGGTTTGGATTGATTTAAACAACAGACAGAGATTTTTAAACGTTTTAAACGTAAAAGAGGCAGGAAACATGTTCCCCCATGTTGGGGGTGTCCAGAACCAGGGCCCACACAGTTTAAGAATAAGGGGTAAGCCATTTAGAACAGAGATGAGGAAACACTTTTTCACACAGAGAGTTGGGAGTCTGTGGAATTCTCTGCCTCAGAGGGCGGTGGAGGCCGGTTCTCTGGATGCTTTCAAGAGAGAACTAGATAGGGCTCTTAAAAATAGCGGAGTCAGGGGATATGGGGAGAAGGCAGGAACGAGGTACTGATTGGGGAGGATCAGCCATGATCACATTGAATGGCAGTGCTGGCTCGAAGGGCCGAATGGCCTATTGTCTATTGTCTATAACTGCGCATAGATAGGCAAGATTTGGAGGGGAAACACAAAATGCTGGAATAACTCAGCGGGTGAGTCAGCAACTCTGGAGAGAAGGAAAGGGCGACGTTTCGGGTCAAGACCCTTCCTTCTCTCTAGAGATGCTGCCTGTCCCGCTGAGTTACTCCAGCATTTTATGTCTACCTTCGATTTAAAGCAGCATCTGCAGTGCTTTCGTGCTCAAGATTTAGAGGGGTATTGACCAAAAGCAAGGAGGATGGGACTAGTATAGATGAGGCATGGGCAAGTTGGGCCGAAGGGCCTGTTTCTCTGCTGTACGACTCTTATCACACAGATAAAAAAAAGTTGCTTGGTAACTTGGAAGACAACAACAAACTGATGTAGTTGCAACCAGCGAGAAAGGCTCTTACGGAATACAGTGGGATATAGCTTAGTTACAGAGAGGGGGGAGAAATGATAGATGGAGTTTAATCTGAGCAAGTGTAAGGTTTTGCACATAGATTCATAGAGTGATACCCCGTGGAAACAGGCCCTACAGCCCAACTTACCCACACAGGCCAACACTACTTACCCACCCAGCTACACTACTCCCACCTGCCCGCGTTTGGCTCATATCCCTCCAAACCTTGTCCTATCCATGCACCTGCCTAACTGTTTCTTAAACATTGGGATAGTCCCAGCCTCAACTACCACTTATGGCAAATCAGAGAAATTAGAAAAGCTAAAAGAAGATATGAGGTTGCTTTGGCAAGGAAGGTGAAAGTAAATCCAAGGGGTTTCTACAGCTATATTAATAGCAAATGGATAACAAGGGATAAAATTGGTCCATTCGAGAGTCAGAGTGGACAGCTATCTGCAGAGCCAAAAGAAAAGGGGGAGATATTGAACAATTTATTTTCTTCGGTATTCACCAAAGAGAAGGATATTGAATTATGTGAGGTAAGGGAAACTAGTAGAGTAGCTATGGATACTATGAGATTCAAAGAAGAGGAAGTACTGACACTTTTGAAAAATATAAAAGTGGATAAGTCTCCAGGTCCTGACAGGATATTCCCTAGGACATTGATATTCCCTAGGAAGTTAGTGTAGAAATAGCCGGGGCTATGACAGAAATATTTCAAATGTCATTAGAAACGGGAATTGTGTTGGAGGATTGGCGTACTGCGCATGTTGTTCCATTGTTTAAAAAGGGTTCTAAGAGTAAACCTAGCAATTATAGACCTGTTAGTTTGACTTCAGTGGTGGGCAAGTTAATGGAAAGGATACTTAGAGATAATATATATAAGCATCTGGATAAACAGGGTCTGATTAGGAACAGTCAACATGGATTTGTGCCTGGAAGGTCATGTTTGACTAATCTTCTTGAATTATTTTAGAAGGTTACTAGGGAAATTGATGATAAAGCAGTGGATGTTGTCTATATGGACTTCAGTAAGGCCTTTGACAAGGTTCCTCATGGAAGGTTAGTTAAGAAGGTTCAATTGTTGGGTATTAATGGTGGAGTAGCAAGATGGATTCAACAGTGGCTGAATGGGAGATGCCAGAGAGTAATGGTGGATGGCTGTTTGTCAGGTTGGAGGACAGTGACTAGTGGGGTGCCACAGGGAACTGTGTTGGGTCCACTGTTGTTTGTCATATACATCAATGATCTGGATGTTGGTGTGTTAAATTGGAATAGTAAGTATGCAGATGATACTAAGATAGGTGGTGTTGTGGATAGTGAAGTAGATTTTCAAAGTCCACAGAGAGATTTAGGCCATTTGGAAGAGTGGGCTGAAAGATGGCAGATGGAGTTTAATGCTGTTAAGTGTGAGGTGCTACATCTTGGCAGGACAAATCAAAATAGGACGTACATGGTAAATGGTAGCAAATTGAGGAATGCAGTTGAACAGAGGGATCTAGGATTAACTGTGCAGAGTTCCCTGAAGGTGGAACCTCTTGTATATAGGGTGGTAAAGAAAGCTTTTGGTGTGCTGGCCTTTATAAATCAGAGCATTGAGTATAGAAGTTGGGATGTAATGTTAAAATTGCACAAGGCATTGGTGAGGCCAATCCTGGAGTATGGTGTACAGTTTTGGTTGCCAAATTATAGGAAAGATGTCAACAAAATAGAGAGAGTACAGAGGAGATTTACTAGAATGTTGCCTGGGTTTCAGCACCTAAATTACAGAGAAAGGTTGAACAAGTTAGGTCGTTATTCTTTAGAGCGCAGAAGGTTAAGGGGGGACTTGATAGAGGTCTTTAAAATGATGAGAGGGATAGACAGAGTTGACGTGGATAAGCTTTTCCCACAGAGAGTAGGGAAGATTCAAACAAGGGGACATGACTTGAGAATTAAGGGACAGAAGTTTAGGGGTAACATGAGGGGGAACTTCTTTACTCAGAGGGTGGTAGCTGTGTAGAATGACCTTCCAGTGGAAGTGGTGGAGGCAGGTTCGATTTTTTATCATTTAAAAATAAATTGGATAGGTATATGGACGGGAAAGGAATGGAGGGTTATGGTCTGAGTGCAGGCAGGTGGGATTAGGTGAGAATAATTGTTCGGCACGGACTAGAAGGGCCGAGATGGCCTGTTTCCGTGCTGTAATTGTTATATGGTTATATGGTTATTCCATACACCCACCACCCTTTGTGTGGAAAAAGTCCTCTGGTCCTCGATTCCCCTATTCTGGGCAAGAGACTCTGTGTATCTATCCAATCTATTCCTCTCATAATTTTATACACCTCTATAAGATCACCCCTCATCCTCCTGCGCTCCAAGGAATAGAGTCCCAGCCTACTCAACCTCTCCCTGTAGCTCACACCCTCTAGTCCCGGCAACATCCTCATAAATCTTCTCTGTACCCTTTCCAGCTAGACAACATCTTTTCTATAACATGGTGCCCAGAACTGAACACAATACTCTAAATACGACCTCATCAATGTCTCATAGAAACATAGAAAATAGGTGCAGGAGTAGGCCATTCACCCCATCGAGCCTGCACCGACATTCAATATGATCATGGCTGATCATCCAACTCTGTCCCTGCCTTCTCTCCATACCCTCTAATCCCTTTCGCCACAAGGGCCACATCTAACTCCCTCTTAAATATAGCCAATGAACTGGCCTCAACTACCTTCTGTGGCAGAGAGTTCCAGAGATTCACCACTCTCTGTGTGAAAAATATTTTTTCTCATCTCGGTTTTAAAGGATTTCCCCCTTATCCTTAAGCTGTGACCCCTTGTCCTGGACTTCCCCAACATCGGGAACATTCTTCCTGCATCTAGCCTGTCCAACCCCTTAAGAATTTTTTAAGTTTCTATAAGATCCCCCCTCGATCTTCTAAATTCTAGCGAGTACAAGCCGAGTCTACAACTGCAACATGACCTCCCAATTTCTAAACATTAGTACAATCAAGTCAGAATGAGTACAATTAAGAATCCCAGGCTAATCAGCCTCTCCCTGTAGCCCAGACCCTCTAGCCCTGGCAACATCCTGGTAAATCTTCTCTGCACCCTTTCCCTTGCATAGGAAGGTCAAGTCTAAGTGGGGGAACTATGTAGTGAATGGCATGTCTCGATGGACAGAGATATCCTGGAGGGCAAAATTCCCTGAAAGTAGCCCGTAGGTATGATAGTGGCATTTAAGAGACTTTTTGTTGGGCATATGGATATGCATGGAATGAAAGACTTTGCATTATGTACATGCAGATAAGAGTTGGGCATTGCGGGTCGCAGGCCCTGTTCTTGTGCTTTAAGGGCATTAAGTGCCTGTCCCACTTAGGCAACCTACCACCTAGTCGACGTCAAGCTAGCGACAACCGGCGACCCATTAGGACGTCCACCTACGACCACACCAACGACAACCGGTCAACCTACGTCCACCCGCCATAAGCTACGACCCTGTCCGTGACATCTTAAGACAACTCAGTCTCCGGTACCTGTCGCCGGTTGACGTAGGTTGGTAATCGCCAATGGAATTCGCCGAAGTCAGCGCCCGGCGGTAACCAACGTCAACTGGCGACAACCTACGACAGCGCCTACGTCAGGAGAAGACGAGCTACGTCAAGCCCACAGTCGCCGAAAGGTTTTGAACATTTCAAAATCCGGAAAAACGTTACGACTCTTTAGGCGACTTGAGGAGACGACTCACGACCATACGGGCATCACCCCGCGACCATGTGGCGACAGCCTAGTCGTCTGTACTCACCGAAAAAATCACCCAAGTGGGACAGGCCTTTTACGGTTCTATATTAGAGGGTTTTAAAACATTGGTCAGGACGCATTTGCAGTGTCATGCGCAGTTCTGGTCACCCCATTACTGGACGATTGCGGGCGTTGGAGTGGATCCAGAAGAGCTTTACCAGCATGCGAATTTGAGGAAGGACATCCTTGCGATTGAGGCAGTGCAGCGTAGGTTCACGAGATCGATCCCTGGGATGGCGGGACTGTCATGTGAGGTAAGATTGGATTGTATTCAGTGGAGTTTAGAAGGATGAGGGGCAGGGGATCTTATAGAGACGTATAACATTATAAAAGGACTGGACAAGCTAGATGCAGGAAAAATGTTCCCAATGTTGGGCGAGTCCAGAACCAGGGGCCACACACAGTCTAAGAATAAAGGGGTCGGCCATTTAAAATTAGATGAGAAAAAACTTTTTCACCCAGAGAGTTGTGAATCTGTGGAATTCTCTGCCACAGAGGGCAGTGGAGGCCGATTCACTGGATTAATTTAAGAGAGAGTTAGATAGAGCTCTAGGGGCTAGCGGAGTCAAGGGATATGGGGAGAAGGCAGGCACGGGTTATTGATTGGGGATGATCAGCCATGATCATATTGAATGGCGGTGCTGGCTCGAATGGCCAGATGTCCTACTCCTGCACCTATTTTCTCTGTTTCTATGTTGCCTGGATTAGAGATATTAGTTCTAAGAAAAGATTGGACAAACTTGTAGATAGGCATAAAATGCTGGAGTAACTTTGCGGGTCAGGCAGCATCTCTGGAGAAAAGGAGTGGGTGACGTTTCGGATCTGAACCCATCTTCAGTCTGGACAAACTTGGATTGTTTTCTCTGGAGAGTGGGAGACTGATAGGAGGACTTGATAGATGTGTCGAAAGTCATGAGAGGAGAGAAAGGGTAGGCAAGGAACAGTGTTCTTAGGGTGGAAATGCCAAATACCACTACAATACATTCGATTAGTACAGGTTTAGTTTAGTTCAGAGATACAGAGCGGAAACAGGCCCTTCGGTCCACTGGGTCCATGGCGACCAGCGATCACCGCATATTAACACTATCCTACACAGACTAGGGACAATGTTTTACACGCATGCCAAGCAAATTAACCCACATACCTGTACGTCTTTAGAGTGTGGGAGGAAATTGATTTCGGAGAAAAACCCACGCAGGTCACAGGGAGAAGGTACAAACTCTGCATAGACAGCACCCGTAGTCGGGATCGAACCTGGGTCTCTGGTGCTGCAAGCGCTGTAAGGCAGCGACTCTACCACTGCGCCACCGTGACCGCCAAAGTTGTCAACGGATATGAGAAGGGAGGAGAAAGGGGTTAGGAGGGAGGGATAGATCAGCCACGATTGAATGGCGGATTAGACTTGATGGGCCGAATGGCCTAATTCTACCACTATTCCGAGTGTATAGGTTTAAAGTGAGAGGAGCAAAGTTTAATAGAGATTTTCTGGGCATGTTTTTCTTTAAACAGAGTGCTGGGCGCCTGGAACGTGCTGCCAGGGGTGATGGTGGAAGCAGACACAAAAGAGGCATTTAAAGAGGCTTTCAAGATATGCAGGGAATGGGGGGATATAGATTTAATTTTGCATATAGGCCAGACATAGCCCAGCCCAAACCAACCTCCCTTCAATTGACTCCATCTACACCTCACGCTGCCTCGGCAAGGCCAGCAGCATCATCAAGGACCAGTCCCACCCCCGGACACTCCCTCTTCTCCCCTCTCCCATCAGGCAAGAGGTACAGAAGTGTGAAAACGCACACCTCCAGATTCTGGGTACACAAAAATACTGGAGAAACTCAGCGGGTGAGGCAGCATCTATGGAGCGAAGGAAATAGGCAACATTTCGGGTTTCAACCCAAAACGTTGCTTATTTCCTTCGCTCCATAGATGCTGCCTCATCCGCTGAGTTTCTCCAGTATTTTTGTCTACCTTCGATTTTCCAACATCTGCAGTTCCTTCTGAAACCTCCAGATTCAGGGACAGTTTCTTCCCAGCTGTTATCAGACATCTGAGCCATCCTCTCACCAAATAGAGAGCGGTCCTGACCAACCATCTACCCCAGGGGCCGGCAATCTATGGCCCCCGGGCCGAATGTGGCCCGTAACCCGAAACCACCGGCCCGCAGACTTCCTTCATCTCCGGTGCATCCCAGATCCGAGGCGCCCAGGCGCTGTGACGCAAGGACGTAAGGAGGCCTGCGCTGGCGGCCGCCATGGCGGAGCCGCCAAACAAGGCCGAGCGCCGAGCTCTGGATGTACCGCATCCCGCGCAAAGCCGCCGGCACGGCAGCGCACCTTCTGTGTTTGGGCTTCACTGTGGGGATCGGGGTAGTCAATAGGCCGGGGACGAGTGAGTGAGTGTATTTGAGCCACCGCCTTCAGGCCAGAACCAAGGCAATGGTCCGTGGGTGCGCCATGTTAGTGAGCGCCCGTAACTAGGGACGCCATGTTGGTGAGCGCCAGTAACTAGGGACGCCATGTTGGTGAGCGCCCGTAACTAGGGACGCCATGTTGGTGAGCGCCCGTAACTAGGGACGCCATGTTAGTGAGCACCCGTAACTAGGGACGCCATGTTGGTGAGCGCCCGTAACTAGGGACGCCATGTTAGTGAGCGCCCGTAACTAGGGACGCCATGTTGGTGAGCGCCAGTAACTAGGGACGCCATGTTGGTGAGCGCCCGTAACTAGGGACGCCATGTTGGTGAGCACCCGTAACTAGGGACGCCATGTTGGTGAGCACCCGTAACTAGGGACGCCATGTTGGTGAGCACCTGTAACTAGGGACGCCATGTTGGTGAGCGCCCGTAACTAGGGACGCCATGTTGGTGAGCGCCAGTAACTAGGGACGCCATGTTGGTGAGCACCCGTAACTAGGGACGCCATGTTGGTGAGCACCCGTAACTAGGGACACCATGTTGGTGAGCGCCCGTAACTAGGGACGCCATGTTGGTGAGCGCCCGTAACTAGGGACGCCATGTTGGTGAGCACCCGTAACTAGGGACGCCATGTTGGTGAGCGCCCGTAACTAGGGACGCCATGTTGGTGAGCGCCCGTAACTAGGGACGCCATGTTGGTGAGCACCCGTAACTAGGGACGCCATGTTGGTGAGCGCCCGTAACTAGGGGCCAGTGCTCCAGGTGGTGTCCTCGAAGGGGCGGGATCCATGTGAACACGTGATTTGATGCCTGCCATCCGGGGTGGGATCCGTGTGTACACGTGATAGATGCGGCCCGACATCCGCTCACAGACATGCGTCCCGGCCCCTACGCAGAACAAGGTTGCCGACCCCTGATCTACCTCACTGGGGTCAAGGAAAGAGCGATCACGATGTCGCCCATTCCTCGAAGTATTTGATTCCTCAAATTATTCCTTAATAATCTTATATGTTTCAATAAGATCGCCTCTCGATCGGGCTCTTAAAGACAGCGGAGTCAGTGGATACGGGGAGAAGGCAGGAACGGGGTACTGATTGGGGATGATCAGCCATGATCACATTGAATAGCGGTGCTGGCTGGAAGGGCTGAATGGTCTGCTCCTGCACCTATTGTCTGTTGTCTATTGACCTATTCCAGGCCATTGTACGAAAAGCCACCTATCCCCGCCTGCCTAATTGTGACTGCACTTTCAGGGAAATAATGTAAGGTAGACAAAAATGCCGGAGAAACTCAGCGGGTAGGCAGCGTCTATGGAGTAAAATTCCTTTGCTCCATAGATGCTGTCTCACCCGCTGGGTTTCTCCAGGATTTCTGTCTTCCTATTTTTCCAGCATCTGCAGTTCCTTCTTAAACCGCTGTGTAAGGTGTTACCACCAAGTGAAAATTAACGCGTAGAAGATGTTGCAAGGCTTGGAAAGAGGCCTGCGCGCTATCTTGTAAGGTTGGTAAGAAACCTTATAGCCCTTCTTCTCAATGTCCATTTTGATGCAGAACAGCATATCGGAAACGGTGGGGGAAGGGTCCCACGGACCAAATTTCACCACGGGCTCCATGTCGGCGCCAAGATCGCCCACGGCTTTCAGGCGCTCTGCATCGTCCTCCTTGCTCTTGACGACACAAACCACCACGGTGGACCGGCGGGCGGACACGGCGTTGGCCCTGGCCAGACGGACGATGAGTTCGATGTTCTCCTCATAGTTGGCCACCTGCGCCAGGAAACTCTGCCTGCCGACCGCCTCGCCGTAGGTCTTGGGCAGGTCCTCGATCACCTTGACCAGGGGCTCGACGCCGTAGAACAAGGCTTCCTGGTAGATCTCCTCCACAAAATGGCTGGGTGGCTCCCGGGTGCGCAGGAACTCCAGGATGTACTTGAAGAAGATGCCTTTCCTGTCAATGAAGAGCCTGCCTCTGGAGTCCACGGGCAGTCTGGTGGGACCAGTGAACATCTGGGACAACTTGGAGCCGGGGAACTGCGTCAGAGTGTCCAGTGTTGTCGTGTAGATCTGACCCCCAACGTTAAGATTGATCACTTTGGAAAGCTGAAGGAATAAGACACACAGTTTAGGTTTAGGGTTGTTGTCTAGAGGCAAGAGTGCTTATTGTCTTGTTGTCCACATCACAGAGGATCTGACTTGGACGACACACACTGGTGAGTAGATAGATAGAGATAGATAAATACTTTATTAATCCCCTCAGGGAAATTCAGAATTTTGTCATTTGCAGCACGCCAATAACATTAAGGCACCACATTAAAAAAGAATTGGACATAAAACATTAAAAGTCAAGGCAGTGCCTTTACCACCTCCGGCAGCTGAGGAAATTCAGAGTCTCTCTGAGGATCCTTCAGTGCTTCTCCTCTGGTGCTGTAGTAAGCATCTTGTCCGGCAACATCACGATCTGGTTTGGGAACAACTCTGCCCAGGACAGGGAGGCTCTGCAGAGAGTAGTGGGTTCGGCCAAATGGGAACTACACTCGCCACCCTGCAGGAACTATACACCAGGAGGGGCAGACCCAGAGCCAGCAGCATTATGGGGGACCCCTACCCCCCCAGCAACGGACTGTTCCATCTGCTACGGTCAGGCAAACGCCTCCGCTGTCACGCTGCGAGAACAGTGAGGATGAGACGGAGTTTCTTCCCACAGGCCGTCAGGACTGTAAACTCTGATCTCACCAGGAACGACCTGGGGGCTCAAGTCACGGAGCCGGTGGAACTGCGGACCTACCATCGTGGAGCTGGCCGGCTTCGGAGCGTGGAGAGCTGCGGTGGCGCGCTGCTGCGACCCGACTCCGGTGGATGGTGACACCGGGAGCCCGCGGGTCCCCGGTGGGAGACCGCTTTGCGGGGCACCGGCAACGGCGACTTCTCCCGCCCACATTGCGGGGTTGAGAGTGACCTGGAGCGGGGCCTTACATCGCCCGGCGCGGCTTTGAGTGGCCGCGGACTTGCTAGCGCCCGTTGGGGGCTGTGACACCAAGACCCGGGGCAGGGCATTACATCGCCCGGCGCGGCTTTAAGTGGCCGTGGGACTTGCTAACGCCCGCCGGGGGCTTTGACTTTGACTTCGACTTCGGGAAAAGAATGGAGAGCAGGGGAGAGACAAGACTTTGCCTTCCATCACAGTGAGGTGGAGATTCACTGTGATGGATGTTTATGTAAATTGTGTTGGTGTGTGTCCTGGTTCTTTTCTTGTTGTATGACTGCAGAAACCAAATTTCGTTTGAACTTCATGTGAGGTTCAAATGACAAATAAACGGTATTGTATATTGTATTGTAACTAATTTAATGTGTTGTGTCTTTCTTTTTTAAATTCTGAAATGTAAACACTGTTTCTGTTCCATTCTGTTCTGTTGTTCTGATGTTTCACTGCACATCTTGTATGTGTATGTGACAAATAAACTTGACTTGACTTGATATGTCCCAGATCGAACAATGCAATTGCGGAGAAAACCCTCGCGGTCACGGAGGATGTACAAACTCCACACAGGCAGCACCTGTAGTCAGGAAGGAATCTGGATCTTTTGCTCTAGTATTTTATTTAATTCACATGTTTAATCGATAACGTTTTATTATTAATTGTGTTTTTTGTGTCATTCCTAAGTGTCACTGTATGTCATGTTGTCACTTGCGGGCGGAGCACCAAGGCAAATTCCTTGTATGTGAATATACTTGGCCAATAAACTTATTCATTCATCTCTGGCGCTGTTTGGCAGCAACTCTACCGCTGCACCACCGTGATGCCCTTTTTAAAAAAAACTCTTACCAATGAACCGGGTACTGATTGGGGATGATCAGCCATGATCACAGTGAATGGCGGTGCTGGCTCAAATGGCCGAATGGCCTACTCCCGCACCTGTTGTCTATTGTCTATTGTCTATTTAGCCACAACTCCAATGTATCGAGACACATTGCACAACTCTGGTAAACTTTAATTTAGTGATACAGCATGGAAACAGGCCCTTCAGCCCACCGGATCCCTGCAATCCCCATACACCAACACAATCCCACACACACTAGTGACGATTTTAGTATTTTACCAAGGCAATTTATGTACAGACCTGTACATCTTTGGGATGTGGGAGGAAAGTGGAGCACCTGGAGAAAACCTACACGGTCACGGAGAACGTACAAACTCCATACATACGGCACCCGAAGTCAGGATCGAACCGTGGCCTCTGGCGAGGTGAGGCAGCAACTCTACCGCTGCACCACAGCAACGCACTCTGTGCTTTCCTGCTTTCAAAAAAGAATGTCTTTAATAATGTCACAACTAACGATGCAGTTACTAGAGTGATACAGCGTGGAAATAGCCCCTTCGGCCCAACTTGCCCACACCGGCCAACATGTCCCAGTTACACTAGTACCACCTGCCTGCTTTAGGGCCCATATCCCAAAGTTGTACAGGATCTTGGTGAGACCACACCTGGAGTATTGCGTACAGTTTTGGTCTCCTAATCTGAGGAAAGACATTCTTGCCATAGAGGGAGTACAGAGAAGGTTCACCAGACTGATTCCTGGGATGTCAGGACTTTCATATGAAGAAGGACTGGATAGACTCGGCTTGTACTCGCTAGAATTTAGAAGATTGAGGGCGGATCTTATAGAAACTTACAAAATTCTTAAGGGGTTGGACAGGCTAGATGCAGGAAGATTGTTCCCGATGTTGGGGAAGTCCAGAACAAGGGGTCACAGTTTAAGGATAAGGGGGAAATCTTTTAGGACTGAGATGAGAAAAACATTTTTCACACAGGGAGTGATGAATCTGTGGAATTCTCTGCCACAGAAGGTAGTTGAGGCCAGTTCATTGGCTATATTTAAGATGGAGTTAGATGTGGCCCTTGTGGCTAAAGGGATCAGGGGGTATGGAGAGAAGGCAGGTACGGGATACTGAGTTGGATGATCAGCCATGATCATATTGAATGGCTCGAACTCCCTCTTAAATATAGCCAATGAACTGTGGCCTCAACTACCTTCTGTGACAGAGAATTCCACAGATTCACCACTCTCTGTGTGAAAAATGTTTTTCTCATCTCGGTCCTAAAAGATTTCCCCCTTATCCTTAAACTGTGACCCCTTGTTCTGGACTTCCCCAACATCGGGAACAATCTTCCTGCATCTAGCCTGTCCAACCCCTTAAGAATTTTGTAAGTTTCTATAAGTTCCCCCCTCCATCTTCTAAATTCTAGCGAGTACAAGCCGAGTCTATCCAGTCTTTCTTCATATGAAAGTCCTGACATCCCAGGAATCAGTCTGGTGAACCTTCTCTGCACTCCCTCTATGGCAATAATGTCCTTCCTCAGATTAGGAGACCAAAACTGTACGCAATACTCCAGGTGTGGTCTCACCAAGACCCTGTACAACTGCAGTAGAACCTCCCTGCTCCTATACTCAAATCCTTTTGCTATGATGTTAAGTCCCGCGACTGTTTAAGCTGCACTGGGCCATGTAAGGCCCTGCTCCGGGCCGATTCAAACCCTCGATTCGGGCGGGCGAATTTGCCGTTGTGGGAGCTCCGAAAATCGGTCTCCCACCAGGGACCTGCGAGCTCCCGACTCCACCGTCCACAGGGCCCGCGGCCGATGCTCTGAAGTCGGGTCGCAGCTGGAGCACTCGGGTCGATTCCGGTTGGCGGCCGCCAGCTCCACGATGTTAGGCCCCCAACGACAACGGAGACACGAGAAGGGAAAATCCGCGTTCAGAGAAGAGATTAAAACCTTTCCCCTACCCCCCCACCCCCCCACATATACACAGCTAATATAAAACCAAAAACATACTCCCAACAAGCCAATAGAAAGAAGAAAAGACAGACGGACTGCAGGTAGCCGCTGCCACAAGGCGCAGCCACTTCCAGAAATGCAGCAGCTTGTGCAGAATCTATACTGGTCAGCAGATTTAGGCCATTCGGCCCATCAAGTCAACTCCGCCATTCAATCATGGCTGATCTATCTCTCCCTCTCAACCCCATTCTCCTGCCTTCTCCCCATGTCCTTCTCCCCAACGGGTGGTGAAAACCGCGCAGCACATCATCGGTGCCCCGCTCCCTGCCATGGATGCCCTCCACCGAAAACGGTGTCTGAGACGGGCTGGGAAGATCATCAAAGACCCCTCACACCCCAACCATGGACTGTTTGCCCTCCTCCCATCAGGGAGGCGGTACAGGAGCCTCAGGTCACGTACTAGTAGGATGAGGAACAGCTTCTACAACAACGCAATCACATTGCTGAACTCAGAGTCCCGCCGATAGATTTCTCCGGTCCCTCCGTCCCCATTGTTTAATTATTCGGTATTTTTTGATTATTCTGTATCTTCTCTTTTTCTATTTTTTTTATTTCTTTATGCACAACTACTGCGGACTGACGCAAAACTGCATTTCGTTGTACTCATACTTGTATTTGTGCGATGACATTAAAGTTGAATTGAATTGAATTGAATAACCCCTGACACCCGCACTAATCAAAACCTGTCTATCTCCATTTTAGAAATATCCACTGACTTGGCCTCCACAGGCATCTGTGGCAATTAATTCCACAGGTTCACCACCCTCTGACTAAAGAAATTCCTCCTCATCTCCTTCCTAAAGGAACATCCTTTTCTGAGTCTGTAACCTCTGGTCCTAGACTCTCCCACTAGTGGAAACATCAGTTGAGTTTATTGTCACGTGTACTGAGGTACAGTGAAAAGCTTTTGTTGCGTGCCAACCAGTCAGCGGAACGACAATACATGATTACAATCGAGCCATTTCCAGTGTACAGATATACGATAAAGGGAATTAGTGCAAGGTAAAGTCCGATCCAGGATAGTCCGAGGGTCACCAGTGAGGTAGATAGTAGTTCAGGACTGTTCTCGTGTTGTGGTACGATGATTTAGTTGCCTGATAACAGCTAGAAAGATAGAGACACAGTGCTGGAGTAACTCAGCGGGACAGGCAGCATCTTTGGAGGGAAGGAATGGGTGACGTTTCGGGCCAAGACCCTTCTTCAGACTGTGAGTCAGGGAAGAGGGAGACACAGAGCTAAGGAAGGCTAAGGTGTGAAGATAAGACGGCACAGTGCTGCCTCACAGCACCAGAGACCCAGGTTCGATCCTGACCGGTTGCTGTCTATACGGAGTTTGCACGTTCTCCCCGTAACCTGGGAGGGTTTTCCCCGAGATCTTCCGTTTCCTCCCACACTCCAACGACGTACAGGTTTATTGGTAAATTGGCTTTTTTGAAATTTTTTCAATTAAATTTTATTTATTAGTAGTGTACATTACAATGATATAAGCCCAAAAATAACATAATACATTTCCTGTACCTCTTCAAACTTTAAAAAGAAGAAAAGTAAATAGAGTTAAATAGGATAGTGAGTGTGGGAAAGAGACATCAAACGAGACCCTTAGAAACCAAACATTCGAAAAAGAGTTAAGAAGCAAGACATAGAAAAAGAAAAAGAGAAAAAGCAAACTGAAGATATATTAAAAATACAAAAAGAGATAAAAGGGATATACCAATGTTGTATTTTTACTCACCCCTCACCAGGTCCTGAAACCATTTATTTTCAGAATTCTGTTGCACCTTATACTTGTAGTAAGTCGAGAAATGGAGACCAAATCTTTTGGAAATGGTCTGGTTTGCCTGCTAGAAGGAATCTCATATCTTCCAGGTGTAGCATTTCGGACATATTTGAAAGCCACATATTTATCGTTGGTGTTGGGGCGTTTTTCCATATACAACCATATAATAACAATTTTACTTCGGAGTCACGTGAGTGACTACGTGAAGAACCCCGCTTACGACGCATGCGTGTCATATCGCTACACGCATTGCAACGAGTCACACCTGGGGAGGACGTCCCCTTGAATGGGAGAAGAGAAAAAGCCGACGAACAGCAGGTAAAGTGACTCTGCATTTCAAACTTTTGTAGGAAATGGACAGAGTAACTCGGAGAAAGTCGGTGAGGAAGGTGCAGCACGTAAGTCGGGAAGGAGCCGGGGACCTGCAGCAGCAGCCGACGCCACAGGAGAGTCCTATGGAGGAACCAGCTGTGCCCGACTTGAACCCCGCGCCGGCAAAATCTACTTCTCGGCCGGGCGGGAAGGTAAAGCAAAAATTGCATCACGTTCAAAGTGATATGGTCATGGAGCAGCCGTGAGATAGTACTTACCAGTACCGGAGATACGACGAGCAGCTGCGGGAGATGGAGCAGCCAGGAGCGGCCAGCTTTACGGAGCTGGAAAGCCGGTACGAGTGGCTGGAGGATGTTCAGCCGCCAGCGACAGGTGCCTGTGAGTACCGGGGCTGTGAGGGGCGGCAGGAGTATATCGGGTGGCCGGGAGCGACCAGTGCCCGTAGGCATGGAGACCGGCTGCGGGAAATACCGCGTGCGACTAGTGCCCGAGAGCACCAAGGTTGGCAGGAGCGGTCCGATAGATTTATGCACCCGCGATCGACTAGTGCCCGAGAGCATGGAAGTCGGCTGGAGCGGTTGCTGGATGAAATTATCCAGAGTGGCAGGCTCCGCGATATGGAGGATAGCCACAGTGGGCAAAATATAAGTCCCACAGCAGTTTCCCATAAAGGGCTGCATGAAATATCAGACTCCTCTGAGGAGGGTATTGAAGGTCTGACTAGCTCAGAATCTGAGCAGGTGATGGAGCCACCTTCTCTTATTGAAGGGAAGAAAAACAACCTGCTGGACATGGTGGGCCAGTACTTCCAGCAGGAACAAACCGGGAAGAATCTCGAGGACAGGATGGCTGTAAGTATTGAATACATGTCCACCCATCAAGTGCAAGCTAATACTTTTGCTGAAGTGTTGGCAAGGCGTTTACCTCCGGGAAATTGTGGTGCTCTTAATGTAGCCAGTGTTAACCGGTGCATTTGGAGACATGTTGGGGTGGGCATTAGGAGTCAGGATATTAAAATCCAAAATGCCCTGAAAGGTCTCACGGCGGGCATAACAGCCTTGGCCCGCACGTTAGATAAGGTGGACATGACTAGTGACCACAAGGATGCCTTAGCACTATTTTGCAACGTGCAGTTTGAACTAAATAATATTAGAAAGGGGGCCATTCAGCCAGCTCTAAACCTGATGTTCGCTATATTATGTAAGCAAATATCCTCCATAAGACCCCAAACCCTGTTATTTGGGGGAGACCTGTCCAAACAGGTTAAAGATTTGGATGAGGAGGCCAAGACTTTGGGGCTGATTAGAGCAGCCAAAGGATATCTAGGGAAGAGATATCAACCTTATGGGCCTCCTAAGAAAGGTAGTTTTAATAATAATAGTACAAAGAATTGGAGAGAGGCCAGAGGTCCCCAGCAGCAGCGTCCTTTTTAGGGTTTGGCCCGGGACGACCACTGTGGAAGATGCGGAAGCCTCTACTTCATCATCTACCCCAACCTCAACCTCAAGGCCCTCCACAACCACGAATGAAAACGAGAAAATAACTCAGTTACCACCGATAACCATGGAGGTAGGTGAATCTGGGGCTCCAGAATTAATAGGGAGCACGGAGGTTGGAGGGACATTGCAACTTCATTTGGAAGCATGGTGCAATATAACTATGGACAGATATATCCTTAGCAGTATTAAGGGATATCTGATAGAGTTTCTACACAAACAAAACCCTCCAGTACAACATACACCGGACAGAATATACATGCTTACTAAATTGGAACAAGCTAAAGCTCACATAGAACTACAAAGATTATTCACTAAAGGGGTAATTGAACAAACCAAACCTGAACAACAGGAATTTGTCTCAAACATATTTATTAGAAATAAGAAAGATGGGGGTTGCCGTATTATTATTGATTTATCAACGCTTAACAATTTTGTGCAATAAGTTCATTTTAAAATGGATACTTTTAGCACTGCTAAAGAGTTAGTTTCAGCGGGCTACTTTATGGCAAGTATTGATCTTAAAGATGCTTACTATACAATACCCATCAGAGGTAGACACAGGCGGTTTTTGAAATTTAACTGGATGGGACAGCTTTGGCAGTACAAGGCGCTACCAAACGGGCTAACGTCAGCTCCCAGATTATTTACAAAAATTCTTAAACCAGCTTTGGCATTGCTGCGACAACAAAAACATAGAGTAATGGCATATTTGGATGATATACTTATAGTGGGAAAAACTTATGAATTGGCATGTCAGGCAGTGGTTGCCACAAAACAATTGTTTGAACAGCTGGGATTCATTATCCATCCAATTAAGTCAAAATTAACACCATCAACTAACATTGATTACTTGGGGTTCACCATTAACACAATTGATATGTTAGTGACTTTACCAATAGGGAAAGCCACAGAATTACAAAAGGATTGCAGAGAGCTTATTAATACCTTTAAACCATCCATTAGACAGGTAGCCAGGATGATTGGCAAAATTGTGGCCACATTTCCTGCCATACAATTTGGGCCATTACATTACCAAAATTTACAGAGAGAGAAAATTAGAGCACTCAAAATTAATAGAGGCCATTTTGATCGGCCAATGGAGCTAACAATTGAAGCTATAAAAGAATTACAATGGTGGGAACACAATGTTAAGTATGGCTCCAACCCAATAGTTATTGACAACCCGTCTGTGGTATTACAAACAGATGCCAGTGCAATTGGTTGGGGTGCAACTGATACCATCTCGAGCTGTGGAGGGAGATGGAATATACAAGAAGCTAACTTACTTAACACTAAGGGTATAAATTACTTAGAAATGTTAAGTGCGTTTTATGGGCTAAAATCTTATTGCTCAGGAATGAAACAGCAGCATGTTAGATTGCAGATAGATAATACCACGTGGTGGCATATATAAATCATATGGGTGGAAATATATCAACATTCTGTGATGAATTGGCAAACTCTATTTGGCAATGGTGTGTCCAAAGGAATATTTGGCTATCGGCTACGTATCTACCAGGGATACTAAATTCAGTGGCAGACGCCAGGTCATGAAAATTTAATGAAAATACTGAATGGATGTTGGATAAAACGGTCTTTGCTGAAATCACAGTAAAGTATGGAAGGCCGGATATTGATCTTTTTGCATCCAGGTTAAATCACCAGTTACCAAGGTATGTATCATGGGAACCAGATCCTGGGGCAGAAGCTACAGATGCATTCTCACTGCACTGGGGGAAATGGTTCATTTATGCATTTCCTCCTTTCTGCCTCATCAATCGGGTACTAAGAAAAATTCAACAGGATTCGGCATCTGGGATTCTCATAGTACCTGATTGGCCTACCCAACCATGGTTCTCGGTGATACAGGATATGGTGCTGGAACCATGTATAATTTAAGACATAGTCCTAAGTTGCTGGTGCATCCAGTAACTCAGGATAGCCATCCATGTCATAAAAATATTGATTTATTGGCTTGTAGACTCTGAAAGACCCGCTACGGGACATGGGGCTATCAAATAGAACTGTGGACATGATCACAGCAGCACAAAGAAGGTCTACACAAAAACAGTATTTAAGTCATATTCGAAAATGGACTAATTACTGCCATAATAACCATCTGGACCACAGAAATAAGAATGTTCCGGCGGTGCTAGAGTTTTCTCACCAGCCTGCACTATGGAGGACTTAGTTACAGCACTGTGAATAGTGCCAGAAGTGCATTGTCAAGTTATTGGTGGCAAGGAACAGAAAGACAGTCAGTGGGATCACATCCGCTGGTAGTTAAACTTTTAAGAGGCATTTTTAACACCAAGCCACCCAAAACAAGATATAACCAGATCTGGGATGTAAGTGTGGTCCTGACCATGCTAAGGAATTGGTCGCCGGCTACAGCATTAACTCTGGACAAACTAACTAGAAAAATGGTAATGCTGATGGCGCTGGTCACAGCGCAAAGGGTCCAGTCATTGCAAAAATTAAGACTGGATGGCTTGACTATGGCGGCAGGAAGTTTGGTTTTTGTGATCCAGGACCTTATTAAACAAAATAGACCAGGATCAGCGGCGCAGGTCATAGAATTTGTGGCCTACCCGGAGGACGAACGCCTCTGTATAGTGAAGCACATTTTGTTATATATTGAATGGACAAAGGCTATCATAGGCAAGAAAATGGCTCTGTTAATCAGCTATAAGAAACCGTACCATAGAGTGTCAACTCAGACCATTTCGCGGTGGCTGAAATATGGGTTAAGAAAGGCGGGAGTGGACACTAACATATTTAAATCTTACTCCACCAGGGCTGCAGCTACATCCGCAGCAAAACGCCTTGATGTATCCATGGACCAAATCCTCAGGATTGCAGGATGGTCGTCGGAGAAAACGTTTCAAAAATTTTATAACAATCCAGTTAGCAGTATGGGAACGTTTTCGGGAAAAATTTTAAGTTCTGTATGATAATTTATCCCTGAAGAATACAAGGGTTATGATTTGAATTAATAAAATATTATTTATCATTTACGTTAAATAATTGGTATGAATGTTTTTTGAATATCATTAACAATTTCTCCCAAACTACCAAGGCAGTTGTGAAGCATGGACTCGTTCCACGGCATGAGGTCACAGAGCTTTGAAATCTTCACGTAGTCACTCACGTGACTCCGAAGTAAAATAGTAAGATTAAACGAGAACTTACCAGTTTGAAGTTTGATCTTTATTTTATGAGGAGGAACGTTGAGGGAATACGTGCCCTCCGCTCCCACCCTCGAATGGTCATATCTTAAACTGGTATCTCTTTAATAATCTTATTATTTTAGGTCATTATAGTGTATCTGTGACCTCACACCGCTGCTTTGAAGGATGACACGCATGCGTCGTAGCGGGCTTCTTTCACGTATTCCCTCAACGTTCCTCCTCATAAAATAAAGATCAAACTTCAAACTGGTAAGTTCTCGTTTAATCTTACTATTACAGCACGGAAACAGGCCATTTCGGCCCTTCTAGTCCGTGCCGAACACGTATTCTCCCCTAGTCCCATCTACCTGCACTCAGACCATAACCCTCCATTCCTTTCCCGTCCATATAACTATCCAATTTCCAGAATTTAAGTACGAGTTTTTTCCCCATAATTAAACCGTAATTAAGTAGGCTCTTTTGGGACGCAGTTAACTCAGGGCTGACTTCCAATGTTCCAAAAATAAATTGGCTTCTTATAATTGTGAATTGTCCCTAGTGTGTGTAGGATGGCATTAGTGTTTGGGGATCACTGGTCAGCCTGGACTCGGTGGGCCGAAGGGCCTGTTTCCGCGCTGTATCTAAACTAAAGCTCACAAGGGTTGGAAAATGTAGAATACATCATTGTTAGCTAGGAGAAGGTGACAACAAATGTAATCAGGAGACAGTAAGACTGGTGGGAGAACTGGGAAGGGGGAGGGGATGGGGAGAGAGGGAAAGCAAGGGCTATCTGACGTTAGAGAAGTCAATGTTCATACTGCTGGGGTGTAAACTACCCAAGCGGAATATAAGGTGCTGCTCCTCCAGTTTATGGTGGGACTCACTCTGGCCATGGAGGAGGCCCAGGACGGAAAGGTCAGTTTGGGAATGGGAGGGGAAGTTAAAGTATTTGGCAACTGGGAGATCAGGTAGGTTGAGGCGGACTGAGCGGAGGTGTTAATCTGGAGGTGTGTGCGTTTTCACATGTTGAATACAATAAATGTGAACTGACTCACCTTCTTCGAGGGACCAGTTGAGTGCCTGGTGACAGGGTTTCTCTGAGGCTGCCCGCTCATCTCCACTGGTCCTCTGGACACCCAAGCTATCAGGAGCGGCCGATTATTCCCCTGTTAACTTGGGATCCTGTACAGAGACCTGGGCCAGAAGCAAACATAGGCGTGACCTCTCTCTCTCTCTCTCTCTCTCTCGCTCATTCAAATGTCTCTCTCAACTGAAGAGAGACACTAAATGCCTGAGTAACTCAGCGGGACAGGCAGCATCTCTGGAGAGAAGGAAGGGGTGATGTTTTGGACTCTCCATCTGTTTGAACCAACTTGAAACATCACCGCTTCCTTCTCTCCAGAGATGCTGCCTGTCCCGCTGAGTTACTCCAGCATTTAAGGTCTATCTTCGGTTTAAACCAGTGTCTGCAGTTCCTTCTCTCACAACTGAAGCTGAAACAACTGAACCACAACTTACTAATATGGAGGAGCCTGCCGATAAAAATTGCAGAACAAACGTACGTTGGAGTAAATGCTACATTAGCTGTGCGGGGGTGGGGAGAGTAACAGAATTTTTCATTGGCAGAGAATTATTCTGTAAACTTTCGAAAGAAACTTCTTCAAGGGAGATATAATAAAAAAAAATGAACTGTCGATGCCAGTTGTTATAGACAATAGACAATAGGTGCAGGAGAAGGCCATTCGGCCCTTCGAGTCAGCACCGCCATTCAATGTGATCATGGCTGATCATCCACAATCAGTACCCCGTTCCTGCCTTCTCCCCATATCCCCTGACTCCGCTATCTTTAAGAACCCTATCAGGAAAGTATCCAGAGAACCGACCTCCACCACCGTCTGAGGCAGAGAATTCCACAGACTCACCACTCTCTGTGAGAAAACGCGTTTCCTCGTCTCCATTCTGAATGGCTTACCCCTTATTCTTAAACTGTGGCCCCTGGTTCTGGACTCCCCCAACATCGGGAACATTCTGGCAACTGAACCATCCTACCACAACCAGAGAGCAATGCTGAACAACTATCTACCTCATTGGTGACCCTCAGACTATCCTTGATCAGACTTTGCTGGCTTTACCTTGCACTAAACGTTATTCCCTTTATCCTGTATCTATACACTGTAAATGGCTCGATTGTAATCATGTGTTGCCTTTCCGCTGACTGGTTAGCATGCAACAACAAGCTTTTCACTGTACCTCGGTACACGTCACAATAAACCAGACTTACTCCTGAGATGCTGCCTGTCCCGCTGAGTTACTCCAGCATTTTGCAGTTAATCTGAACTGAATGCTGGTTTGTAACCAAAGAAAGACACAAATTGCTGGAGTAACTCAGCAGGTCTGGCAGCATCTTGATGTTGCCTGACCTGCTGAGTTACTCCAGCACTTTGCATCTATCTTCTCCGTTCTTATGTGCAGTGCTGGTAATGCAAAGCATTTGCAAAACTACTGGAGTGGGGGCGGGGGAGGGAGGAGAAAGGGAAGAGAAGAATTGTGTTGTTGCTGCCTTACGGCGAGACCTGGGTTCGATCCCGACTACGGGCGCTGCCTCTACGGAGTTTGCACGTTTCTCCCCGTGACCTGCGTGGGGTTTTCTCCGAGATCTTCGGTTTCCTCCCACACTCCAAAGACGTACTGGTTTGTAGGTTCATTGGCTTTGTGTAAATGTAAAATAATTTTTTTAAATTGTCCCTTGTGTGTGTAGGATAGTGTCAATATGCGGGGAATGCTGGTCGGAACGGACCCAGTGGGCCGAAGGGCCTGTTTCCGCGTTGTATTTTCTAAACTAATAAACTAAGCTGAACTTTGTGTAACTTCAAGGCACCCAAACACCAACATTAGTTCTGTTAGAGTCACAGAGTGATGCAGCGTGGAAACAGGCCCTTCGGCCCAACTTGCCCACACCGGCCAACAATGTCCCATCTTCACTAATCTCACCTGCCCGTGTTTGGCTCATATCCCTCTAAACCTGTCCTATCCATGTACCTGTCTAACCGTTTCTTAAACGTTGGGATAGTCCCAGCCTCAACTACCTCCTCTGGCAGCTCGCCAACTCCAGGGCAGCACGGTGGCGCAGCGGTAGAGTTGCTGCCTCACAGCGCCAGAGACCCGGGGTTCAATCCCGACTACGGGTGCTGTCTGTACGGAGTTTGCACGTTCTCCCCGTGACTTAGGTGGGTTTTCACCCAGATCTTAGGTTTCCTCCCACACTCCAAAGACGTACAGGTTTGTAGGTTAAATGTTTAGGAAGGAACTGCAGATGCCGGTTTAAACCAAAGGTAGATACAAAAAGCTGGAGTAACTCAGTGGGACAGGCAACAGCTCTGGGGTGAAGGAATGGGTGACGTTTCAGGCCGAGTCTAAAGAAGGGTCTTGACCCGAAACGTCACCCATCCCATCTCTCCAGGTTTGTATGTTCATTAGCTGGGTGTGAGTGCAAATTGTCCCTAGTGTGTGTAGGGTAGTGTTATTGTGCAGGGATCACTGGTTGGTGAGGACTCGGTGGGCCGAAGGGCCAGTTTCCGCACTGAATCTCTAAACTAAACTAAACTAAACTAAACTAAACTAAACTAAACTAAACTAAACTAAACAGGGGAACAGAGTGCTTATGTTAGCAGTCTGTTGACACTAGGAAATGCAGGTGCTGGAATCAGGAGCAAAACTCAAAGTACTGGAGGAACTGAGCAGGTCAGGCAGCATCTATCGAGGGAATGGACAATGTTTCAGGTCAAGGCCCATGCCAATGCCCATAGCTGCACCTCTGATTTGGAGAAAGTGGGAGGAGTTGACAATAAACAATAGACAATAGGTGCAGGAGTAGGCCATTTGGCCCTTCGAGCCAGCACCGCCATTCATGGCTGATCATCCCCAATCAGTACCCCGTTCCTGCCTTCTCCCCATATCCCCTGAGTCCACTATCTTTAAGAGCCCCATCTAGCTCTCTCTTGAAAGCATCCAGAGAACCGGCCTCCACCGCCCTCTGAGGCAGAGAATTCCATAGACTCACAACTCTCTGTGAAAAAAGTGTTTCCTCATCTCTGTTCTAAATGGCTTACTCCTTATTCTTAAACTGTGGCCCCCGGTTCTGCAGTTGAAGGTGGAGAGCTTTGGTCGAGGGAGACTGGCTGGCTCTGCGGTCGAGGAAGAAACAGGGGTCTTTAAGTCCTTCCTGGTGGGGGATGGAGGTGTAGAGTGACTGAAGGTCCACAGTAAAGGCGAGGGAGCGGGGGGCTCGGAAACCAAATGTCGTTAAAGGGACGAAAGGCATGTGAGGTATCTTGGACATTTAGTGGGACTGGATTGGGCTGGGGGGGGGGGGGGTGAGGGGACAGGATAGACTCGGGGTACATGGAAATGATTTCCGAGCTGCTTCCTCACGCGGTGCTAGAGATCCCGGATCCCAAAGAACACGGAAACTCCGTAGAGACAGCACCGATAAGACTTTTTGCCAGTGAGGAGGTGCCTGGAGATTCACTGTGATGGATGTCTGTGTTAAACTGTGTTCATTGTGTGTTCTGTTACTTTATTTTCAATGTCATGACTGCAAGGTACACAATCTCATTCAAACTAAAAGTTTGGATGACAGTAAAGGAAACTCAACTCAACCCGAGACAGCACCAGTGGTCAGGATCGAACCTGGGTCTCTGGTGCTGGGAGGCAGCAACTCAACCGCTGTGCCGACGTGCCACCCTGGTGCATTGAAGGCTGAGGGGAGACCTAATAGAGGGGAGATCTTCGGCAGCAGTGGGAGGAAACCGAAGATCCACGCAAGTCACGGGGAGAACGGACAAACTCCGTACAGACAGCACCCGTGGTCGGGCTGGAACCCGGGTCTCTGCCGCTGTGAGGCAGCGACCTTTCCCCTGCGCCACCGTGCCACACAAGCGTTGCCAAGAGATGACCAAGAATGTAATTCGAGAACGTTGAAGGCTGAAGAAGTCTAACATAGGCCTGGCCCATGAGTGCTCAAAGTGATTGGGGATGATTTGAGTCAAGTTGAGTTTATTGCCACCTGCACAGGTGATCCGAGGTACAAGTACAATGAAAACCTTGCTTGCAGCAGCATCACAGCCACATAGACTCAGACAACACATAAGAACTAGCCACTCTGAAGAAGGGTCCCAACCTAAAACGTCACCCAACCTTTTTCTCCAGAGGCGCTGCCTGACCCACTAAGCCATCCCAGCACTTTGTATCTATCTTTGGTATAAGTTTTTTGTTTATAAAGATCGAAACATAGACAATAGGTGTAGGAGTAGGCCATTCGGCCCTTCCAGCCAACATGGCTGATCGTCCCCAATCAGTACTCAGTTCCTTCTTTATCCCCATATCGCCCCAGCGCAGAGGGAGAAGAGGAGGGAAGAGACTGCGACCTAAAACTTTTGCCTCTATCACAGTGAGGAGATGCTGGGTGGACTCACTGTGGTGGATGTTAATGTGTGTTTATTGTTGTTTTATTGTATGGTATTATATGTATGACTGCTGCAATTTCGTTCAGACTTCGGTCTGAATGACAATAAGAGGCTATCTATCTATCTATCTATCTATCTATCTATCTATCTATCTATCTATCTATCTATCTATCTATCTATCTATCTATCTATCCCTTGATTCCGTTAGGCCTAAGAGCTAAATCTAACTCCCTCTTTAATACATCCAGTGAATCGGCCTCCACTGCCTTCTGTGGTAGAGAATTCCACAGATTCACAACTCTCTGGGTGAAAAAGGTTTTTCCTCATCTCAATCCTAAATGGTCGACCCCTTATTCTTAAACTATGTGACCCTCGGTTCTGGACTACCCCAACATCGGGAACATATTTCCTGCATCTAGCGTGTCCATTCCCTTAAGAATTTTATATGTTTACTAGACCAAGTGCAGACCCGTTGGGTCTGTTTCCCCAACGACGTTTGAGGGGGAGGGGGGGGGGGGGGGGGGGGGGGGGCTGCGGCATCACACTCATATTAACCACCCCCCAAACACACAGGTGGGGGGGGGGAGGGGGGGGGGGGAGGGGGGGGAGAAGGGGGGGGGGGGGGGGGGGGGGGGGGGGGGGGGGGGGGGGGGAGGGGGGGGGGGGGGGGGGGGGGGGGGGTGGGGGAGGGGGGCTGGGGAGGGAGGGGAGGAAGAGGGAGAGGGGTGGGGGGAGGAGAGAGGGGAAAGAGTGGGGAGGGAGAGTGAGAGGGGAAGGGGAGAGGTGGAAGAGTGGTGGAGAGGAGGAGGAGAGGGGTACGGGGAGTGATGGAGAGGGACAGAGGGATAGAGGGAAGGGGGCGGGGGAGAGCGGGGAAGGGGGTGGGGTAGAGAGGGAAGGTGGGTGGGGTGGAGGGGGAGGGGTGAGGAGAGGGAAGGGGAGGAGAGAAGGGAGATAGAAGTGGAAGAGTGGGGGAGGGAGGGAGGGAGGGGTAGAGGGTTTAGCAGGGTAGTGGTGGAAACCGGGGACGGGGGAGTGGTGGAAGAGGGACAGAGGGGTAGGGGATAAGGGGTGGGGGACGAGAGGGGAAGGGAGGGGTTGGTAGAGAGAGGGGTGTGGGGGTGGGGAGAGGGGGTGGTGTAAGGGGAGGGGTAGGGGTAGTGGTGGAAGAGGGACAGAGGCGTAGGTAAGGGCAGGGGGCAGTAGTGGAGAGAGGGGGCAAGGGGGTGGGGGATAGAGGGATGTGTGGGTTGTGAGGGAGGGGGGGAGGGGGTGAGGAGAGGGAAACATAGAAACATAGAAATTAAGTGCAGGATAGGCCATCCGGCCCTTTTTTCTCATCTCGGTCCTAAAAGATTTACCCCTTATTCTTAAACTGTGACCCCTTGTTCTGGACTTCCCCAACATCTGGAACAATCTTCCTGCATCTAGCCTGTCCAACCCCTAAGAATTTTGTAAGTTTCTATAAGATCCCCCCTCAATCTTCTAAATTCTAGCGAGTACAAGCCGAGTCTATCCAATCTTTCTTCATATGAAAGTCCTGACATCCCAGGAATCAGTCTGGTAAACCTTCTCTGTACTCCCTCTATGGCAACAATGTCTTTGAGCATTGGGCATTGTGACATCACACGATGGAACGTTCACCAGTGGCTGGGGCTGGGGCTGGCTTCTATGGAAAAGGGTGATTCTGCGTCTGGTTTCGGCGTAGCAAGGAATCAAAGGAAGAAAGGCGGCCGGCAGTCGTACGGTTGGACGCCGGACACTGGACGCTGGCAGGCACACAGTTTTATATAATAATACAGGTGCACAACCTTTTATCCGGAGTTCCAGAAACCGAAAAGCTCCGAAAACCGGCCATTTTTTTCCAGATGTCGTCTGGCGCACCAAAGCTCGCGTTGGCGTCCCAAACCTGACCAAAAACGACCCACGGTCAACCCAGGTCTGTACTACTGTAGCGGCTGCCTCCTCCCCGCAGACCGGGAGACGCTTAAACATCTGTAAATCATTGCTTAAATGTTAGTCAGTTAGTTTGGAGGGCTTTTATGTGAAGGGGGGTGAAGGGGTAAACTTTAATTCTTGTCCCCTACCTGCGTCCGGGGGTCGGAGCGGGCGGTGGGAGCGGTCCAATGCCTTACCGGGTCGCCTGTGCAGTAAGCTCCGCAGCGCTGTTGTGGCCGGTGGGGCCGCGGCGGCGCTGGTTGTAGCTCCGACCCCGGCAAACTCTACCCCTGGACTGCTGCGAGGTCGCTCCAAATCCAGCGCGGGCCCGCGGCCGGAAGCCCCAGCTCCGCGAATGTCGGGAGTCGGCGGCGTCGCAGCGCTGGTATACCAGCGGGGTGCGGGCAATGCCTTACCGGGTTGCCGTGCGGCAAGCTCCGGAGTCGCTGTGGCCTCCGGCACACAACATCGCGGAGCGTCGCTGGATTTGGAGCAGCGCAGTCAAGGGGTAGAGTTGGCGAGGGGTTGGAGCTCCAACCGGCGCCGCCCTGCCGAACGGATCTCCTGAGCCCCCAGCTCCGCGGCTCCAAATTCAGCGACGCTCCCGCGGAATGTTGGAAGGAAGGCGCAAGCCACAGCGCTCCGGAGCTTGCCGCACGGCGACCCGGAAAGGCAT
This sequence comes from Leucoraja erinaceus, assembly GCF_028641065.1. Classification (NCBI taxonomy): domain Eukaryota; kingdom Metazoa; phylum Chordata; class Chondrichthyes; order Rajiformes; family Rajidae; genus Leucoraja; species Leucoraja erinaceus. The sequence continues at coordinate 1,645 of NW_026576091.1, read as the reverse complement.
TGCCCGCTTCCCCGCTGGTATCCCACGCTGCGACGACCGCGCCGACTCCCGACATTCACTCGGTATCTGGGAACTTGGGTCGCCCGCTGGCGGTCCCCGCGCCAGCGTGATTTGGAGCGCCTCGCGAGCCAGCGGGTAGAGTTGGCCGGGGGTCGGAGCTAATAACACACCGGCGCCGCCAGCATAGGTCTAGGACTTAGCCCCCAGCTCGCGAGTCTATGGGATTCGTCCTACCCAGTGTATGTTAGGTGATAATGATTAAAGTTTTCCCCCCCTCTCCCACTTTCATCACTGCTACAACCCTCAAAACCAACATAACATTCCCGCCTACATCCCACACTACCTGCCCTAACATGTCCCCCCCTCCAACTAACTCTGAGGACTAAATTCCTGCATGATTTTCTCCCGGCCTCCCGGGTGAGGAGGCAGCTGCCTCCCAGACTTGTTTCTAAGCGCTCCTGGCTACCGACCTAAATCTAACGCTAAAACTCTTCCATTCTGAAAATCCCCGAAATATTGTCCGAAATCCTACAGTGTCCCCCTGTCCCCAAGCTTCCAGATCAAAGGTTGGTTTTTCACTATAAATAAGATAATATGTAAAACATATAACCATTCCCATAGAGGGTGGGGGGGAAACATGCTAGATGCCGGAAAAATGTTCCTGGTGTTGGGGGCATATTATCACACAGTTCTTAATGTATTTTAGAAAAGAACTGCCCTGTTGGGGTTTTTCCCTTTGGGTATTGATTCTTGCTGAGGGTGTGATTATATCCCAATTTTTGAAATCCGAAATCATTCTTATCTGCCTTTCTGTTTCTGTCCTGGCCTCCTCCATGGCCGATGAGGCCCAGCGGAACATTTAATCAGGAGTGGATACTTAGAATGAAAAGGAAATCTCTACGAATACGGAAAAAAAGATCGGCGATTCTTCGTCTCAGGTAGTCCCTTGCGTTAGACAATACGAACGAGTATGCCGATTTTTGGCCCGGACGGGACCCACAGACTTTTATAAACTAAAACCAAGGGCCAGACCCTGTGGGGGGGGGGGGGGGGGTGGGGGGAGGTATCTGCTGGCCTATTCACCACTCCGTCTCTAATATAGCCAATGAATTGCCTCCAACTACCTTTTGTGGCAGATTAATTCCAGAGATTCACAACTCTCTGTGTGAAAACAGTTTATTTTCTCGTCGTCTAACCTAAGAACGGATTTCCCCGTATCTTTCAACTGTGGACCCTTGTTTCTGGACTCCACCAACAACGGGGAACATGTTTCTTTGCCTCATTTGTGTCCAACCCTTAACAATCTTAATGTTTTCACTGGATATATCCGCTCATCCAAACCTCACTCCAGAGTATACACCCCGCTGCTCCCCTTCTCCCGCAAATGAACAGTTCCCTGGCCATCCCGGAATTTTTTAAACCTTTTAAATGTTTCTCCCCTCCTTCCCCGCTCTCCACAGCCTACCGCTTCCGCCTCTTCCTTTTCTTGCAATCTAAACCGTGCCAGCGTCACCATTCCCTCCCCAGGCCATCAGGGAACACAAACTAAATAGTCACTACACCAATACAATCATCCCCCACACGGGATAACCACTGTGGTGGTCAGCACATGGCCATTCCCCCAAATCCCATTTTCCTCCCAAGA